>NC_133664.1:137366082-137666082 GCF_037893015.1 Macrotis lagotis | reverse complement strand
CTCAGTTTTCTTATCTATAGATTGGACATAATAATAGTTGAATATCATTTCATAGAGTTTCTATGAACAAAGTCATTTGTGAAGTGTCCATCTTCATTATATGTCTGAAGACTAGACATTTTTCTCCCTTTTTCTCTTTTTGACTGGTACCTTTTTCAGTCCATATCTATTGAACCTCTAAAATCATTTTTGCTCTCTCTGCCACCAGGATTGGAACCAAAAAATTCATTATAACTCATCTGTTATTATATGTACTTTACTATCTATGGGAAACAGAAAAAAGTTCTAGTGAAAGAGAGGAAGGGAATGAACCAATGCTATGGAGAGGAGTAACTATCCGACTTTCTTTTCCATGTACCCAAATTCTTTTTTTATGTCCTCCATAAAGTTTTCCCCAATCATCTTAACCTGAAACATTTTTTAAAATCTGAATTCTTATAGTTTGTCTGTAAAATCCATTTGGATTCATTGAGGAAGAGAGGAAAGTACACTGGAGATTGGTTGAAAACAGTCACTAGAATCTTGGGTGACTGATAAACATGCATTGAATAACCTTAAAGGAAGCCAAGTTGCTGATTGATAGTGATAAAGGGAAAGAGTGGAAGAGTGGCAAGGGTATGCTTTCTTTCTTGTTAGTGAAGGATGTGTGTTTGAATTTTTTTTTTAAAGCAAACATCTTTCGATATATATTTGCTCACCTCAACCGGATGGTCAGGGTGAATAAGTGAAATGTTGATCAGCTCTGGGGGTGAATAGGGAGGCTTTGTCATCAGAAAGGAAATCAAGTCTCAGTGAGTACAAGAAAATAGAAGGAACAAGAAAGGAAAAGGTTTAAGATGAAATCCTGTTTGATATCCTGTTTGAAATCCTGTGAGGAAGGAATTCTAGAAAATACAGAGGAAGAAATGAAGAGTTTTAAAATGGAGTGTTGGAAAGGTTGTATTGAGGGGGTATGTGAATGAGTGAATAGCCCATGAAGAATCAAGAATGGGGTTTCAATAATGGCAGGTGGAGATTATGAATCACTGGGATAGGGAGGGACTGATAAAAGGGAATATGTTAATAAATGAGGAATAAGTTTAGGTGTGTTAGAGGTTCAGCCTGGGGTTGGAGTTTTCCTGGAGGCAGCAGTATACAGTTAGAAGAGGACTGAGAGCTAAGCAAACTGACTGATGTCCAGAGTATGCCTTGAACCTGATCCAGTGGCTTCCTGTGAAGACAGGGATGAAAATTATAAAAAGTTATGGTATCCAAAATAAATAGTCGACACTCAATGAATATGTATCTTTTGATTAAGGACTTGGAGAGAACTTGTTATAGAAGGGTCAGAGGAGAAGTGAAATATAAATGGGAAAAGGATAGAACATAGGGTTGCTATAAGTAGGAGAGAAGAGAGAAAGAGTTCTGTGAAACAAAAAGAGAGACTGAATGAGTGTGAGACCACCAAAATTTCACAGGAAAAAATAACTATTTATTAATAAACCCGCCTTACACATACATGCTTACTCATTACAAATGCTTGCAGACTGCAGTTCTCAGGCAATAAGAATATTTATACTATCCTTCTTGTTAGTGAAGGTGTATGTTTGAGATTTTTTTAAACAAACTAAATCTAAAATCTAAATCTTTAAGATTTAAAATCTAAAAACTTTAGATACTCATTTAATTAGCAGTGGCTGGAATAAAAATAATTGTAGAAGTGGCTGGTCCTCTAGTAGTAGGAAAAATATTATTTATAAATGAAACTAGGTATCCCTTTTACATCTTGCTTTTATACTAACTATGTGACCATGAGCAAATCATTTAACCTCGAAGTATTCTAGGTATCTTTCTAAGGTTGTAAATTTCAGAGTAGATGCTTACTTGTGTTCATGGTAATTCTTTATACCAGTGGCAGGAATCATCTTGACCCTGTGCTGTATAAACCTATGAAATCATTTGGTCTGGTACTGCCATAGCAACCACAGGCGGTACTCAAAATTCAAAACATCTAGGAGCTTTTAAGAGATGAATTAAATGTTTGACCAAATATAGCAATTAATTCTAAATTGATAATTTTTAGGACCCATGAATGATGTTATAAATATCCAAATGGTCCTTGGCAGAAAAAAAGTTCCCCAGTACTGTACTATCATTCAATCATTCTGAACAAATCTCAGGAATGAACTCCAACATTTTCTATTACATGTGGTATAGTAAATGTCAATGCCTAACATTCTGCAAAGGCTAAATCTAAAAACCAAAACAAAATATTATTTAGATTAAATGATGTGAAAAAATATAAGAATGCTCTTTGGGCTCAATGATTTTTAAGCTATATTCTCATTACTTAATTAAAAGCCTTAATATACTTGCAAAACTATTAGGATGGGGGTGGGGAGAGAAATCCTTTTGCCTCTCTGCAAAAAGCAAATTTGGTCCTACTTAAAGATGTGGTTATTGAACTGCAACAAGCCATAGAAATCCTCACAATAGTTACTGCAATTTTCCCAGTCTCAACTGCCCCTGCTAAATAATATTGATTTTGACACAAACTTGAACATTTTTATCTCTTTGATTCTAAACTTTTGGGGGTAATATAAACTAGGAGTCTGTTGACTCAGGAAAACCAATTGTTAAATTTGTTGGCAAATGCTATAATTCAAGACTTTATTTACTACTTTGTTGATTACCTAGAATTAAGAGGGTAATGGAGAAAGTGTTAATAATGCAGATTAAGTGTAAATATATGCTTTGTGAATTTCTTCTTCTGGAGAGTCAGCTTTTAAATACTAACCAGCATATCCCAAAGAGTGAACTCTTAGGTCACTTAGTCCTCCTCTAGAATGAATAAGAATTCTGTAACTTCTATTTGACTGAAAGGTTTGGGCCTGCTTCCTGGAAACTGGAAGTTTACTCCTTAAAATTTCTCAGTATCATCAATGATTCTCTCTTCTATACCTGACTCAGCAAAATAGATACCCCTTTTTCTTACTGAGGTTAATTTCCCTCTGTGAATTCTTAATCCTATCTACTAAGACTTTGGCTTCAATAATTATCCAACTCCTCATTCTTGTCTTCTAATTGCCTCCTTCCCATCTGTCTATGAGCATCCTGAAGATTGAACTCTAATAAAGCCTTTCCTTAATTTCTTTCTACTCTACTCAACTAATCTCTCATCTCTTCACCCCTTTAACATTAAATTTCTTGAAAAAGTAGCTTACACCTAAGGACTTCTCTCTCCCCAACACCTGCTATTTTGTTTCTGTCCTTTCTCTGAAAAATAAAAAATAAAAAGTATTCTTTCAAAGGTCATCTAATACTTCCCCACTGTCAAATAGGATTTTTAGGGATTTTTTTGTTTTTTGTTTTCTCCAAGCCTCATCCTATTTAGTTCCTTTGAAGTATTCAACACTGTTTATTAATTCCAGTTTCTTCTTTCTGCATCTTCTCTAATTTGTTGGCTTCCAAGATTATACATTCTCCTTGTCTTCCTTACTTCTATAACTTTCTTTCTTGTTCCCTAGTAATTACCTTTTTCCAAAGTATTCTTTCATCTTCAGTTTTGTCTTCCTTATTTAATTCCCATGGATACAACGCTTCTCCTCAATGAAGATGAAACTTAAATTTTTACATTCAGTTTTGACTTCTCCTGAGTTCCAGGATTCCATCTTAGATTGCCTATAGGATAATAATAACTTTAATCTCTATCTCATGTTTATTTTATATCTATGATAACCTAAACTAAATATTCCTAAATACCAAGCTTCTTCTTTCTCCAGAAATTTGCTCTTTTATCTGACCTCACTATTTCTGTCAGTGTGACTAATATTCAATCAAATCATTCCCACTTAAAACATTGTCATTTTCCTACTATCTCATCTCTTATATACATTTAGCAAATTCTATTTTACCTCAGCAATATCTCTTCTTACTTTTTCCATCTTCCCTATTCCTGTTGTAACCACCCTAACATAGGTCCTCATTACAATCCATCTAAACTTCCTGAAAGACCTTCCCACTTTTAATCTTTCTACCCACCTTACAAATAAGCCTTAAAGCTGCTGCTAAACAAAAGTCCCTGTGCATGATCTGGTCATATCACTCCTCTATTGAAAATTACTTAATGATTTCCTATTGAGTATTAAGTAAAGTTGAAATTTTTTTGCCTAGCACTTAAAGTTCTCTTCAATTTGGTGGTAACTAATCTATTTTCAACCTTGTTGCATACTATTCTCCTTGTTACCTTTTCTATATATCGATATCTACATCTATATTTAGATGTAGATATAGATAATATGAATATAGTATATTTACACATTATGATATCTATGCTATGATATAATTATATAATATATCTCCCCTAAAAGAACCATTTCTTCCTCTTTATAACACAAATGGTCCAAATGAACTATTCAAGGACTTTTGCAAATGGACTCATCCTATTTTAAGTTATATGATTATCTTATTTTTCTTTTTTAGCATCTAGTGCCTAATATGGATTACTAAATATAGTAGTTATTCAATATATGTTTGCTGAATAATTTTTTTAAATGAAGTTATTTTAGTTTCTCCAAAATTTTTGTTATTTTTTCATATACTTAGTAATATCATAGCAGGAATGTATTACTTCTGAAGAAGTAGAGTATCAGTATTATGGGCCATATTTAAAACTTGTAACTACTTATTTTTATAATCCAAATGTTTGTATCTATGCTCATCAGTATGGCTACTTTTAGTTTGTATTGCTACATTATTCTACTGGAATCCATTTATTTGTGAACTTTTTTTTTTTTTTAGTTTTTGCAAGGCAATGGGGGTTAAGTGGTTTGCCCAAGGCCACACAGCTAGGTAATTATTAAGTGTCCGAGGCCAGATTTGAACTCAGGTCCTCCTGATTCCAGGGCTGATGCTCTATCCGCTGTGCCACCTAGCCACCCCCATGAACTTACTTTCTTAATCAAATGCAGCTTCAATCATGCCATGTGAATTTCAAATTAAAATATAATAAATAATAAATTTAATATATTTTATTGAGATTTTTTTTATCTTTGGAATAACATTTTTTGTAAAGTCATAATTCCCCAGTAAAGAATTATGACAGAAAGTTTCCACCTGACCAAAATATACATCTTCATCCTTATAATACAAGTAATTTTCCCATTTTTCTATTCTTTTAATAGGAAATATCAAAGTTTGCGGAAAAAGACAACACAGTCCTTGGAGAAGGCGGAATCACTCTGAGTGGAGGTCAACGAGCTAGAATTTCTTTAGCAAGGTCAATATTTGGTATTTGTTCAGTTGAAATTTGCTATAACTCAACATGTAGATATCCTTTCGATATTATTTTAGATCATTTGATTTGAAATACCTTAGTCTTTATAGTAAGGGGTATTTTCTAAAGTTTTTTGACTAGTACAATAAAAACATCTTTTATGGTTTATAGATAATGATTTAGTACACAAATTTTAATAAAATCAAACTTTTACAATGAGTGAACCCTAGATTGCAGATCATATTAATAGTTCCACATATTACTATGCAATTTGAATCTCCCAATGATGTGGGAACCATTAGTGAGATAACGATAATTATATAACTTCAACTAAATTCTTCATACAAGTGAAGTTTCTTAAGTAGCAAAGTATTTAATTAAAATTGACTAGCAAGGTATATCACACACAAAAATAATCAGGGGTCAGAATCGTTCTTAGTTTTTCCTCTCCTCCTAAGAAAATTGAATGCAATCTCCTATGCAAAAGAGAGAGAACTTTCTTACTGAGTAAATGTCCCCTCGACTGACTTTCCTATAGCTTCCATGGAAGAAAGGAAGGAGAGAGCCAGGGTGGGGAGGAGGGGGGGAGAAAAGGAGAGGAAGGAGAGATGAATGAAAGGAGGGAGAGAAGGAAAAAAGGGAGGGATAGAGAGAAGGAAAAAAGAAAGAAAGAAAGAAAGAAAGAAAGAAAGAAAGAAAGAAAGAAAGAAAGAAAGAAAGAAAGAAAGAAAGAAAGAAAGGAAGGCCATTTTCCTCCATGTCATCTTGGGTGATCCTGGGCAAGTTATTTAACTTTGCTTCAGTTCTTCATCTATAAAATTAACTGGAGACAGAAATGGCAAATCACTCTAGTATCTTTGCCAAGGAAACCCACAAAATGGAGACACAGAGAATTGGACATGAATGAAACAACTCTCAGTAGGGACTTGTTAGCCAATATATTGATCTGTGTACATCTCTGGGGTAAAGATAGTTGCCTTCTTGACTCCAGAATCATCAGAGTTTTGACCAGAACAACTGTATTCAGGCAAACATTTGTAATATCTCCCATGTAGTTTTTTTTAATCTTCTTTTCTCCAGTAAAAAATATTTTCAATTATAGTGAGCAGTCATCTCTATCTCTCATCTGTCAGGATTGACAAGGAACTTCTATGGGTAGCTGCTTTACCCATCCTGTGGTGGATACTATAATAAATGAATTCTTCATGTGTGGCTTCTTCTTCAAAAAAGTCTCTAACTCCTTAGACAACCCATATAACTAATTACAAATCTGACATGAATCTGATATTCTGGGATTTCTTCCAAAGAATAGTAGTTTCCTTGTCTCATATTTCATGGGTAGTGAGGTCAGATAGAAATTAGACTTTATTGATAATGATCAACTGCCTTTGGGATGCTATTTGACCCTTATGATAATTCCATCAGATAGGTAGAGCTTGCCCATTATGAGTTCCATTTTTCAGAAGAAACAGACTCTTAGAGATTAAGTAACCTGCCAAAGAACACATGGCATGTCATTGAGAGAGGTCAAATTTGATTATAGTTAAAGTTGAGTAACTTTTCCCCTTTTGTTACACCCCACTTCTTCTATAGTCTCTAAGTCTGTCTTTATCACACTTTTGTATTTGTGGGTTTGGATTTGCCTTTTGTAGTTGATCTTTTAAGCTTAAATTTACAGAGCAAGTTCACTGAAAATAAGTAAGATTTTCAGTTTTCCATTTTGTTTCATAGCTGTGATTTCAGTGGTATGGGGAGCTCTCTCCCTAAGAGGAAATTCTCCATACAGATGTAGATCAGCACATATTCTGCAGTCTTTGGTCTTAGAGCTTGCCTGAGGTCACTAGGAGGAGAGCATATTTTACTTCAGGAGAGGTCAGAGTGAATCTAGTTAAAGTTGAGTAATTTTTTTTTTCTTTTGTTACATCCCACTACTTCTTCTCATAGTCTTTAAGTCTATATCACACTTTTGTATTTGTGAGTATAGATTTGCCTTATATAACTGATATATTAAGCTTAAATTCACAGAGGAAGTTCATAGAAAATAAGTAAGATTTTCACTTTTCCATTTTGTTTCATTGCTGTGATTTCAGTAGTATGGGGAACTCTCGCCCTAAGAAGATATTCTCCTTCCAGATGAAGATCAGCACATGTTCTGCAGTCTTTGGTCTAAGAGATTGCCTGAGGGTCACTGCAAGGGGAGCATATCTTACAGTGGAAAGTGTGCTGAGTTTGAGGCCAGGTCTCTGTCCCATAGTTTTCATTTTAATAGACTTAAATTTTAAAATAAAATAAAAAAGAGGAAACTGAATTATGTCAGTTGACAATGGCTAGAATTTATAATTGTTAAAGAAGAATGAACACAATGGGTTGTTTTTGCCAGTGCGAGAATTATACTAGAGCATATTGTATTTTGCAGAGTAATAATAAATCATAAAATCTTAGAGTTGAATGAGAGCTCAGAGTTATCTAGTCTAACTATATGAAGCACAATTTCTCTTTATAATTGATTAATTAGTTTTTAAGAACAAAACTAAGTAGGTATGTTGAATCATAATTCAATTCAACCAGTTATATCTGAAAATAAAATAAATTCTTAGCTATTCCTCATTCATTCATGTCCCAATAGAGTTGTTAAGAAGGGAAAAATGGACTCATTAAAGTTTCACCCAGATAATGAGAACAAAGGTCTTACTAATTTACAAATGAGTTGAAAGTTGATTCAACCTCTACCCCTTAGATATCCTGGTTGTCTTTAAGATTTAGCTTAAAATCTACTTTCAGAAAGAACCTTTTTTGATTTTTCAAGCTACTCTTGTCTCATATGATAGGTAGCCTTCTCTATATATCTTTTTTTAATTTTTTTGTTTTTACAAGGCAATGGGGTTAAGTGACTTGCCCAAGGTCACAAAGCTAGGTAATTTCTAAGTGGCTGTGATCGGATTTGAACTCAGCTCCTCCTGACTCCAGGACCCATGCTCTAATACACTGCTTCTCTTAGTTGCCCCTATATATATCTTACTGATATATAGATCTTCTGATTCCAACTCCAGTGTTCTTTCCAGTATGCTTACATCTGGGATGCCATTGAACAAGACGCTATTTACATGTTATAAAATTCGCCAATAGAATATGTGCTCCTTGAGGGTAAGGATTGGACTTTTTTTTTTTTACTTTTCCTTGTATTCCCAAAGATCACACCTAGCACATGGTGAACTTTTAAATAATGAGTGTTGTTGTATAGTACATTTATGAATGAATGTGAGAAACTTTTGTAACACTTAAACTTTCATTTTTATCCTTTCTACAAATATTTTTTTAAAAAATAGAATTATAAAGATTCTATTTGACTTTACAAACTATACTGATTCATTTTATATTTACTCCTACCTTGTGGGCATTTTTTCCTTCTAGTACTGTTCATAACAATAAGATCAAAATAATCTTCTACCTATTATAAGAACTTAGAGATAATGTAAAATTAAATGTAATATTAAATGTAAAATTAAAAAGGAGAGGCAATGTCATTTCCTTTATATGATTGCTTTGGATTTATCTTTCTCACTTTATTGGGTATTGATAAATCAAAGTTATCAGCTTCAAAAAAAACAAGTATTACACAATGTCCAGTTTGCAAGGTTGGAGATCCTTTGATAGTTAATGAATGAACTGTATCAGCTGTGGAATGTCATCCTGAAGTTTACCAGATCACATAGACCAGACCAAGTACTACCAGACCCCATTTTAAAAATACCAACATTCTCTCCTATTTTACTATCTAAGAAATTTGGGTCTCTCAGGGTCAGTTTTAAAATGAATCTGATTTTTCTAACTTGGGGTTAAGGACCCCAGATTCTGAGACCGGCCCTTGAATGGACTTCTTTCTATCAGTATATCCTGAACAAGGTTGAGACAAGAGGAAAGCAGACTCCCTAGCCTGGCCCTATAAGTCAATAGAATCCCAGCAGTATCATTGAATCTGGAAGCAGAGGGCCCTGGCTAAAAACCAAGTCCTAATGTTTGACTTTTGCTAAATTATTTTTTACCTTTCTGCCTTGGTTTACTTAATTATAAAATGAGAGATATCTTTAATATCCCTCCCACCTCTAAATTCACCATTTATTATGCAGAATTTTATACAGAAGTCTTTCACTAATCCCCAGAAATACTCTCACTTTGTTCAGAAAAATTCTCCTTTCCTTCCTTCTTTTTTCCCTGTCTCCCTCTCTCCTTCCTTGTTTCTCTCCTTTCTCCCTCCCCTCTTCCTTATTTTCTTCTCTCCCATCTTTCCTTTTCTTCTTACTTCCTTGATTTTTTTCCCTTTCATTTTATAGTCACTTGCACTTCAGATGTTAAAAAGATCCCTGAAATTTGGTCAAAAAGAGCATTTTTCAGAAATATAAAACCAGAGTCAAATTCTAGATATTCTTGTAACCAAAACAGCATATCAAAACTGAATAATAAAATAATTAGATACTGCAGATAGAATAGTGTTTTCTTTAGCAAACAAAAGTTTTTCTTTATTTTTATTGTTTAATTTTGGAACTAAAATTTTTTTCTTTTGTGCCATATTAGAGTGCTTGCTGTATTAGGATTTTTGCTTATTAACATACAACAATCTCATGGATATAGATATGTGTGTTACAAGTATAAAGCAATAACTTTCAGATTTTTTTCTGGGACAAAGACAGAAATCTCTACCTTCATTCTACTACTACTATTTCAACCTTATTAACTCTTCTAGTTTCAAAGGCCATTTAGTAGATATAAATGAAATGTTATCAGAAAATAAAATGAAAATCAATCAATAATTGATTGATTTATTGACTGAGCCTTTCCTTAAAAAAACCAAGAAAACTTCTTTTTCCTCTAAACTTTTTCTCCTCTCTTAAGTTTCATACTTCAGATACTTAGGGTTAGACAAACATTAGTAATATTGACCATATAATTTATTAACGGTAACACATAATACTTGTGTTTATTAACAGTAACACAAAAAATATGACATAGATAAATATTTAGAGAATGCATTGACTGCCAGAAAAATCATTGCCAGTGTCTACTATGTGCTCTTTAAAAGTAATAAAAGAAGTCATTGACTGGAATTCTCTCTCCACTATCGAATCCTCCAAAACTCTGAAACCTTGGTTCAACAATTCTGTTCTCTCAGAATGAAATATAATCTAACTCATTCAATTCTCCTCCTGAATGTTAATCTCATAATATCTCTTCAGACTCTAAATGATAGTTAATTTTGTTAGTCCCTCACAGACTCATTCTCTCATTCTATAAAAGTTAGCTCATTATTTTTCCTCAGGACAGAAATTCTCATAATTCTCTCTCAGTGTTTTTACATATACTACCTCAAAGATGACTGTTAATGGTCAGATCTCCAATATTCTATTCTCTGTCTTATAAACGTATAATAATAGTATTCATTGTTTCTGTGAAAATTGATTTTTAATCTGGATTTAGGGTCTAACATTCAAGTATTTCTTTTATTACCTTTGAATTTAAACCTCGATGTTTCAGTGGAATTGTGATCTCCTGGATTTCAATATTCCCTCTATCAGTGCAGGTCATATCCCATTCATCAATCATTAGAAGGTCTAACCTGTATGCCCATTGTCTATTAAATAACATATTGATATTTTTAAAAATAGTCACAGATTTTTGTGGCCAAGTAATTACCATCTTGAAAAAATTATGTGAATATCAATGAAAATTTTCACTCATTTGATTATTTTCCTAAATCATTTATAATCCTAAGTACAAGAAATATGTTTATTATCCTTTTGTTGTATCTCTAGCTCCTGGTTCAATGCATTACATGTAGTAGGCCCTTAATAAAAGTTTGTTGAATTTGTTCAATGATAAGTTTTCTAGTAATGAATAAATTAATTAAATTCACATTAAATTATGGGAGCATAATTTTTATGCAATTGTTCCAAAATCTAATCAATGGGAATTTTATATGACTAAAGATAAAATTAGGAAAACACAATAAAATGTCACAGATGAACCCTAAGAGACTGAGCTAATAATTCTTCCTTTAGTTACATATTCATTAACATTGACTTTATCAAGAACAAACTGTTTAGTGATCTATCAACATTTAATGTTTAGTAGTCATCAGCATTATTTGTTATTTTAAAAAATCAAAAGGATGTTAGAAGGGAAGTTGTATAGTTTAGTAAGAGTACTGGAAACCTGACATTTACATGCTATATAATTGTAGCCAGTTCATATTCTCTCTCTTAGCCTATCTTTTCACCTTCAAGGTGAAGAAATTGAACTATTTCAGTGAATGATGATTCTCAAATTTCTTGCAGAAACCTTCAATTTAAACAAAAACTTTGCTGTAATCCTTATGATAAAAACTTCTAAAAAGCTAATTTGGGCTGCTGGTTAGTAAATAGCATCAAGCTGATCAAAAACTTTTCAACCACTTAGTGAGAAGGATGGAATTGTTTGCTCTCAGAAGTGTTATATATTTGAATGTGGTAGCTTTCCCTGTTATATGCTTTACAGCAATTTTTATTTCCCCTTTACTTACTAAAACTAAAATTAGAGGAAATCATTTCAATTTACCATATTTTTCCTCAAAAGGAATTAAGAAGTTTAGTTTGTAAACATTTGATGCCAATAATATACAGCATTAGAATCGCTTGACACAAAGACATGTTGGCTATGGCTCTTGCCATCTTTATGTTACCAAAGATTTGTTTTGAGAAATGAATACTTATAGTAGGTTTGTGAACAGTAGATCTATGAATGTTTAATTCTTCCATCAGTTTTGATTGTCAATACTTTTACTTTCAACCAATTAATAATATTTATTATGTGCCTGGTATGTGACAGAATATGTTCATTTATTAATAATAATAATAATACAAAATATTATGAAACAAAAATATGGTGGGCGATTATTATTTAATACCCTCACTATCAAACCATCACATGTTATTTGTATATATTTAGTGTTTGATTTTAACCAATTTCCAATCCTACTATGTATTAATTAAACAGCTAATACAAATGGAAAAGCTTTATTATTTGGATTTTCACTCTCTTATTATTTATTTTCATACTCTTTTGTGGAGTCCTAGAAATCTAAAAAATAGTTTGACAAATGTTAACATTGCTGTTTTTCAATTAATTTTTTAAATATTGCTCTGATTATCTTTGGTTTGAATATTATTAAAATTTTTACAGTTTCTCATGTGTTTTTCAAGGTAATATATTAAAAGATGTTCAAAAAACTATAAAAATGTGTTATTTAAATGGCAATCTCCATGAGAAAATTTTATTTAAATCTAGCAAAATTCTTGCTTGCTATAAAATCTTACACAATTCTCACTTCATCTGTTTATTTAAAATCATTTACAAGAAAAAGCATTTAGAAATTTGCAAGTAAATAAAGAACAAAAATAAATTTTTTTCCATTTCCTTTTTAGAGCAGTATACAAAGATGCTGATTTGTACCTTTTAGATTCTCCATTTGGCTATTTAGATGTATTAACAGAAAAGGAGATATTTGAAAAGTAAGTTCTTTGAATAATTTACCTAATTTGGTTGTTTTTTTGGGAAAATATAACATTTCACTGATATAATGATTCCTTAGGTTAGAAGAACTTATTCTTAGAGAGTACCTCAAAGGCTTAAAAGGTTAAAGTAATATTTAAATTAAATGAACGGCAAGGTAGTTCAGGGAATCTGGCACTGGAACTGGAGTCAGAAGACAGTTCTAAACCTAATCTCAGTTATGTCCTAACTATGTGAGCCTGGACAAGTCACTTAACCCCAGTTGTCTCAATCCTCATTTATTGAATGTGATTTAACTAATCACTTTTAATTCAATACTTAGAAAAATTTAGTCATTTTATATGGTTCAGGGTTCTGCCAAAGCCTAGTTTCATTTTTCTTTTTTTAATTTTTTCACAAGTGGACCAAGTTTTTGTGATAGTTCCAGTTTCATTATAAATTGGAGGTTAAAAATGAAAGAAAAATTGTAGAATTGCTTAAGAATTGAAAAACTCTGAAATTCAAAAAAAGGCAAAAATATAGAACTGAGGGCTATAGAAACAATATGAATCTATCTCTGCTCCCATTTTCACCATTTTATAATTTATAAAAAGGTGAAACTCGAAATACATGAAGTCACATTTTTATTATAAGAATTTACTTATGGCACAATTAACCAAAACTCCATGGAGTAAGAATTATAAACCCAATGTAGTCACAATCTGTTCTCTTTCCTTCTCTTCTAGCAGTTCTGGAACCATGAACCATAATCAAATCAACTCTCTCATTGTTCTTAGAAAGAACTTCCCAAATCAAAGTGGTCACTCCCTAGGCCATTCTTTGCTTTTTTTTAATCTCCCCAAATCAAACCTAAACTCCTTGAATGCTGGAATGATAATAATAGCTGGCATTTATATAATGCATTCAAAGACACTAGTATGCTAAGTACTTTGAAATAATTATCTCATTTGATCTTGACAGCTATATTGGACCATAGATGCTTGCTTCTATTGAGGAAACTGAGATTAGAGAGATTAAATGATTTTTCAGGGATTTCACAATAAATACCCAAGGCTAGATTTGAACTCAGGTCTTTCTGAATCCAGGTTCAAGATCCCTTGCTCCTCCCAGTTGTTCCACAAACAGTCCTTAGGAGCAACCTTTGCTTTTGCATTTGTATCCGAAAGACTTGGTACAATGTTTAATCAAATAGTAAGCAATAAATAATTTTTCTTCTATTAATTCAGAAAAAGCAAATAAAAAATAAAAATGATATATAATATAAACATAGTATATGTTATATGTATTATAATACATATAACATAATAGTTATATAATGAATTAATGACACTATAAAGCAAGGACTATCAGCCTTTTCTGGATTTCCCTTGGCAATTTTTGTGGAACTTGTGGAACCCTTCTCAGAATGAGTTTTTTCCCTATGCTCATAGTTAAAGAAAATGCCAAATTTCAGTTAAAGATTTTTGAGAATGGAGATGTAATTTCCCCCCCACCAAAGTTTATGGACTCCCTTAAAATTTGGAGGATTTATATGGCCTTTTAGAATTAGCCTGTGAGGTGAACATCTTGCTGACATAAACCCCTTTTCTGTTTCTGAAGCTGTATCTGCAAGCTGATGGCATACAAGACCAGGATATTGATCACCTCTAAAATGGAACATTTAAAGAAAGCTGACAAGATATTAATTTTACATGAAGGCAGCAGCTATTTCTATGGAACCTTTTCTGAACTTCAAAATCTGAGACCTGACTTTAGCGCAAAACTCATGGAATATGATTCTTTTGATAAGTTCAGTGCAGAAAGAAGAAGCTCAGTCTTGACAGAAACTCTGAGACGTTTCTCAATAGAAGGTGATACTGCCGTCTCCTGGAATGAAGGAAGAAAGCAATCTTTTAAACAAACTGGAGACTTTGGGGAAAGAAGAAAGAATTCTATTCTCAATCCACTGAACTCCATTAGGAAATTTTCAGTGGTACAAAAGGGTCAACAGCAAATGAATGGCCTTGAGGAAAAAGATGATGAACCATTAGAGAGGAGGCTGTCTTTGGTGCCTGACTCTGAGCAGGGAGAGGCCATTCTGCCTAGGAGTAACATGATAAACACCGGTCCATCATTACAAGGACGAAACAGGAGACAGTCAGTATTGAACTTGATGACCCGCCCATCAGTTCACCAAAGTCAAAGCATGTGTGGAATTGGGAACACTGCTGCCAGGAAGATTTCCATGGCCCCTCAGTCTAAATTATCTGAAATAGATATTTACTCCCAACATTTATCTCAAGACAGTAGTCTAGATATAAGTGATGAAATTAATGAAGAAGACTTAAAGGTATTCATGTGAATTTTCAATGGTAACCTTTTCATACCCATCACATTTCAGAGTCAAATATACTAATATTTGGATAGAGGGTGTTTGTGTGTGTGTGTGTGTGTGTGTGTGTGTGTGTGTGTGTGTGTGTGTATGTATATATGTGTATGTATATATATATATATATATATATATATATGTCAGAAAAATTTGGCCTAGTGCCACATTAGAGTAGGGAAAATTAATTTTAAATAGTATATTAGTGGTCTAAAAGTATCAAGAGAATAAGTTGTTTTCAGGATTTTTTTTAAGTATTCATTTATATCCAGTGAAAAATTGCAAATTACCAGGGCTGAAATTGAGTGGGTTCTTTACCATGGGAAAGTAAGTTTCCTTACTACTTGGGGGAAAAAAAAGAGTCCAGGTCAGCATAAAAATAAATTCCAGAGGAAACACCAATAAACATATATTAGATATAAGATTAGATATAAGATTTAAAAAGTTAAGTTACTTGGAGTTCCTAAGTCATCTTGTATCAGAACCCCCAGTAGCTTAGTGGATAAAAAATTGATTTCTTAAACCAACAATTATGTATTTAAACCCTATGAGGTGATAGAAAATTTTTTTATCCTCAAAATTCCTCCACATTACTAATAATTAAGGAGAGATGTGAATAATTTGTGATTATTATTATATACAATCACAAATTTGAGAGTTGGAAGGGCCTTTAAGAGTGACCTACTCTAACTCCCTCATGTTTTAAGTAATCATTCAGTTATCCAATGACTTGAGACATGGATATTTTAATTTTAAAAAACTGGTATTTCCTGATTTTGAAAAGGACATGATATTTTCTATAGAATCAAGCTGATAAGTCATAAATTTTCCTTATTCTCTACATTTAAATTCAATAGATGTAGGAAAATAAAAGTACAGTAGGAAAGTAAAGATCAGAGATATCCTATGATTTCTCAAGTCACACAGCAAGGCAGAACAGCCCAAAAAAAAAAACAAACTAGGATTTAATGCCATGGTCTTTTAATTCAAAATTTAGGGTACTTTGTATTATCCTACCCTCTCCTTCATCTCACCGATTACATATATCTATTAAAAACTTGACATCGGGACTGCATTTGAAAACCTCTCTGAATCTAAATCAAATCATATGGTTTGAATGGCCACAATAAATGGCACTTTAATATATGTACATTAGAACTGTATATGAGAACATGGTTCTTGTCTTCTAGGGTTTATATCATGCAAAGGTTAGTACTCAAATTAACACTATGTTCTGGTACATAAATGGAGTTATGTATTAACATACCTTGTATGCATTTACATTTATGGATGCATGCATGTGTATAGTCTGATAGCCCTTATATTATATTATAAAGAACAGTAGATCTGGAATCAGAGGATCTCTGTTCAGATTTTAATTCTTTACTAGTTCATATGTGACCATGTGTAAATCACTGAACCAAAGTTTCACATATGAGGTGGTGGAAGTCCCAAAGGAAAGGGCATTGTAATTGGATGGAGTTGATACTCAAGTTCAAATTCTAAATCTATGAGTTGTTCATGTGACCCTTAGAAGTTGATTCAATCTCTGTGGGCCTCAGTTTCCTCATCTATAAAATAAAGGGAATTAAACCAGAATTCTAAGGTCCATTTTAGCTTGAAACCTATATTTAGCTATTTAAAATGAGGGAATTGAACTGTATGATTTCTAAGGTCTATTCCAGCTCTGAAACATATTCGTTCATATCATCTAGAATTAATTCTGTCTTGAGAAAATTTTAGGAAAGTTCACATATTTTAGTCTTATTCACCAGGGTTTGTTTAAATTCTAGTCTATCCCAATTAAGTATAGGTCAAAGTATAGATAAATTTTCTAATTAAATTATAGTTTTAAGAATTGAAAATCTGACCGAGTACTTCAATTATATTAATTTAAAAAATAGATAATATTATATACCTCACAAATTGAATGAAAAACATATTTTTGGAAACTGAAAGAAAGCTTATTTTTGAAAAGTTTTGCATTTCACTTAAATCAAAAAAGTTTATAAGTAAGTATCTGAGAGGCTTTCAAGGTGAGTTTTGTTTACAATTATGTCACACCAAAATTATAGATCATTTAATTACATAATTTAGATGCTATATTTTGAAAAGCCTTACCAGATTTGCATATATGTGGAATAAGATTTTTCCTGGAAAAGTATCATTTGCTTTCCTAGGTCATAATAAATAATTTTTGGAAACAAAGTAAAGACTGACAGATTGCTTTCCATGGGGGGGGGAGTCAAATTGGGGGGAAATTGTAAAACTCAATATCTTTAATAAAAATAAATTTTAAAAAATAATAATAATAAATAATTTTCTATTAATTTGAAACATTTGAGGACGACTACTCTGACTTCAAAGAATAAAAATAGGAGGTCATACAAATGCATGTTTTGTTAGATGCTTCTGGAAAAGACACTATTAGATGTAGTAGGTTGATTGACACACTCTTCCAGATCTAGTAAAATGACATTTGATAAATTATGTAGTCTGTGTGTGCCTCAGATTCCTCTTTAAAAAAAATGAGGAATCGGGGCTTTATGATGTGGTTTCTTTGGTCTCAAAAATTCTTTTACAAAATAGCTCAAAACATCATTTGATTTCAATCTGAAAGGATTCTTCAAACCTCAATCTACAAGTTTTCTTTTTCTTTTTTAAGGATATAAGAAAGCAATCTCTTTTCTGCTTATAGATCCATTATCAAAAGGAATCACTTCCTATAGGACTTTGTACTTTCTCTCCAAAGTCTGAGAACTAAAAGGACTACAGAATAGAAGATCATAGGATCACAAACTTAGGTTAAGAAATTTTGAAGGGTAGCTAGGTGGCGCAGTGGATAGAGAACTGGCCCTGGAGTCAGGAGTACCTGAATTCAAATCTGACCTCAGACACTTAATAATTACTTAGCTGTGTGGCCTTGGGCAAACCACTTAACTCCATTTGCCTTGCAAAAACCTAAAAAAAAAAAATAATGGAAGTTTTGAGAATCCACCAAGTTCAAATTTCTCACTTTATAGTTGAGGAAACTGAGGCACAGGGGCATTAAGTGATTTATCCCATAAGGTTACATAAGCTAGTAATTATGTTAGGTATAATTCAAACTTAGGTCTTCATAACCTTAAGTCTAACTCTAATACTACCTGCTATGTATGCCTCCTAACTATCTCATCCTTACAGCTAGAAAAGGCATGAGGAAAAAAACTTTGCAGAGGAAATTAGTAGCAGTCCCAGGATTAATATCTGAGCCTTTCTACTCTTTGGCTTCTTAAGAGACTTGAATGTCTTACCATTTAGGGTACCTACATTTGGTAGGTACCTACCAAGGACACTCATTAGTACAGAACTTTAAACAAAGAGATCCAGAATAACAGTGTTATTGTACATGAGGGAAAATTGTAAATTTGGGGGGGATCCCTAAAGATCCAGGGAAGGTGATTTTTAAAACCCATAGAAAACTTGCACATTGAAAAATTCCATAACAATCTAAAACAAAAATATCTCTCCTATGGCGCTCAAGAATACCTAGTACATTTCAATGTTCATAGATTTTCAGATATTGTGATTTTGAAAATCCCATTCATTAATATTCCTTTTGTATAATGGAAAACATGGACTTGCATTAGAAAAATTGTTTTTAAGAGTGACTTGAGATATGGATCATCTAATTTTAAAAAATAGTGTTCCCTGATTTTGAAAGGGACATGATATTTGCCATACCTGACAGATTATAATTTTTCCTTATTCTCTAAATCTAAATTCTCTAGATGTTAGGAAACAACATTGTTGCTATTTTTGCCTAATCAATTAAAAATATGAATATAATGTAATACAGTTTTGGACTGTTACAATAATCATGGTCATTTTTCTTTCACAGGAGTGGTTTTTTGATGATACAGAAAACATTCCAGCTGTTACCACATGGAATACCTACCTCAGATATATTACTGTTCATAAAAACTTAATTTTTGCACTAATTTGGTGCCTCGTTATTTTTCTCATTGAGGTAAGAATGTTCTACTTCTAATGAATTATTATCATTCCAAATTAAGAATATGGTTTTCAAATTTATTGTGTCAGTTACTCTCCAAAAAAGAGTTGTAATTTATTTTTTATGTATGTGCATTTGGTATCCTAAGAAAGAATATAAAAAGGGCATGGAGTGCAGTTATTATTCAAAGGCTTGTTAGAGATCAGAATAGAAAAATAGATAGAATTATTATCTGTTAAACAGTGGAGGAAACTGAGGCAAAAGGGATTAATTGAATTGCCCAAGGTCATACAGCTAGTGAGTGTGTGAGAGTAAATTTGAGCTCAGGTCTTCCTGACTTGGTTTATCTAATGTCCCCATCAGTGACCTCTGTCAACTGAAGTATAGATAACTAGCTATGAAATTCCTTAGAAGAGTGAAACAGGTGAGAAAGAAAAAAA
Source organism: Macrotis lagotis (assembly GCF_037893015.1). Lineage (NCBI taxonomy): Eukaryota > Metazoa > Chordata > Mammalia > Peramelemorphia > Peramelidae > Macrotis > Macrotis lagotis. The sequence continues at coordinate 137,646,487 of NC_133664.1, read as the reverse complement.
AAGAGAAGGTAACTGAAAGAAGGAAAGGAGAGCATAGGGAAGAACAAAACATACTAGTAAAGAACAAGAATCTAAATCATTTAAGATTGTCCTACTTTAAACAGTTATTTATAAAAAATTGCATGGCCATATATAACATATGAATAATTATCATAAATGCAGGAGTGAGTTTGAAGATGGAAAGTTGTCTCTCTCCACTAAAGATGAAACAATGATGGATTAAGCTAATAAACAGTGGGCAGATTTTTAAGTTCTACAGAGAAAGTGCCTCCTATCTGCATTTTCTAAGGGAAGAAAATGCTGGACTATATAATTAACAGGACTAATTTCAGTACAAGACCTTTATGGATTAAATAGACAGTTCTACCTTTTATGGTTTGGGTTAACTTTAATATTTTCTTAAATAGGCCAAAATTGTTCTGAAATAAGTGCCACGATAGGACTTTCTTCAGTTAACTCACATATAGCCCCACTCACTACACCTGAAACTTTTTAGTTGCAAATGCCCCTCCTTGGGGCTACTACTTTCTAGTCTTCCTTATTAGCATGCATATTACTTCACTTTCCTTGTTTTTTATTTGCATCCCTAGGATTTAGCACAACTTTTAGCAGGAGGTAAAAGTTCAGAAATTTTTTTTTTCACTCATTGATTCATTCTTCGGCTCTCTTCTGAGGATTACATGTCTTTTGTGCTAACAAAGGACCTAAAATCTTTAGGTCATATCAGAAATACTAGTTTCTGGAGTTTTTCCTGGTGTTAACCTGAGCAAAGTATATTCTGGGGATATTCTAATTGAAAATTGCCTTTTGGTTCAAAAGTCTATACCTTATCACCTAGATTTAGGTAATAGAGGTCACTATAAAGGGTCAAGGGAAAGTCCTATTTTTCTTGTTTATTTAGTCCTTTTGGAGACCCAGAGATTTTGTTTGCAAAGATACTGAAGGGGTTTGCCATTTCCCTCTCAGGCTTATTAAACAGATGAAGAAAATGAAGCAAACGGAGGTTAAGTGGCTTACTTAGGGTTCACATAGCTAATAAATATATGAGCTCATATTTGAACTCCTGTCTTCCATACTCCAGGACTTGCCCTTTATCCACTGTGCCACCAAATGTTCCCTGGGCAGCTATTAATGGCAGTTTCCCTCCCTTTCAGGAAATGATTAATTAAAAGTTGCTGAACAGGAAAAAAATGCTACTCAAATCACGTAATTAATCAGGGACAGTCTTGCCAAATGATCATCATTAGTATGAATTAATCCCAAATCAATACTTCAAAGTTATTAATGGCCCAAACTCTTGGGTTGAAAGGTCATATTTGTTCTCAAATTAGAAAGTTATATAAGTTGAGATTTGTGGAATGATGTAAAGTCAAAGACAAAAATGTGATAATTATCTTATATATTTATACATATATAGAGAGACACTTATATGTGTGTGTGTATTTTGCATACACAGACATATTTATTCACCTCAACTATGTCTTATTGATTTGGACTTAAGCATCTTTCAAAAAAGGATTCCCTATTGTTCAAGAAAAAAGCAATGATGATTGAAATTTTGCTTGTAAGATTCGCATCGATGTGTTCTAGATCCTCAAGGACTTGTATTTTAAAGGGTATTATCTATGATGTGGGTAAGGACCAGGTCTATGATTTTATGGTTAAAAGGACCACCTAGGATTTGAGTCTCTCTACCAGTGGAAGTGTGCATCTTCTCTCAAATGCTCTTCTCTTAGACACGAAGATTAAAGGACTTGCCTGCAGTCACACGAGCAAAATATGTCAGAAGTGGAATTTAAGATCAGGTCTCCATGGTTCTAGGACTGGATCTCTCTAAGTATAAGCCATGCTATTTCTGGTACAGAGAAATGTTTTAGGATAAGGGGAAGAGTTTTGATTCTGACAATAGGAGAACCTGGATTCAATATCTTGTTTCTGGTATTTACTACCTGTTTGAACTTTAAAAAGTCCCTGAACTTCAATTTCCTCATCTATAAAAATGAGGAGAAAATAAGATGGTGCCTCAAGAGTCATTCTAGATAGTGGATTTAGATATGCTAGAAATAGAAATCTTTTTTTTTTTTGCTCTTAAAAATGTATTCTGAGGATTTGATTGTTTTTATGAAATTCTGTCTAGAGCTAAAAAGTAAGTGAATGGAGTAGATAGAAACACTGAGTTGTATGTTTATGCAAATATATTTATGTTTATACTATAGTTCTCTTAAACTATTTCAAAAAGGTTAAATGCTATATCATTTAACTTGCTACAATGCAAATCATATGGAACCAATCTAATAGAAGAGACATTTATATTTCAATTATTGTTGTAATTTTAAAATTTCAATTACTTTAAAGGGATTTTTAAAGATACATTCTTAGCTTTGTTGGTATCCAGCTGGCCTCATGAAGAGAGTGTTAGACTTGGAGCCAGGAAAACCTGAGTTCAAATGTGACCTCAAACATTTAGTATCTTTGACCCTGGGCAAATTAATAAAAGGGAAGCAGTGTTGTGAGGATCAAATGAGAAAATATTTGGCTGACATAGTGCTTGGATTATTTCCTTTCTTCTTTTATTGGGTGACATATGTCTTTTTTTTGTTTTTTATAAATATGTGTAAAATAGTATGACAAAGTTAATCGCTATAACATAAAAGAATTTCTAAATCATGTATAACTGCTGGATAATGTGAATGTGTTGAAGTTTGTTCAAGAATAGTAATTTTTATTATCTAAAATATGGTAATTTGAGGGGAGATTAGAAATAATTCAAGACTGATATATAGAAAGTAGATCTTTGGTAACCACCTTTATAAACTTTTCAAACTTACAAGTGAGATTTTTTTTTAACCAAACCTATGATTTTAATAGTTGGGGGAGCTCCTCATAAGGAAATTCTATCAGTACAGGTATGACTTACATAGCATACTGAAAGGTGCATAGTAATGCTTGATAATTGTTAGTTATTATTTAATCTCAATAGCTAACAATTATCGAGCATTATTATGCACCTTTATACTGCCTAGAGCATCAGAAAATTAAATGTCTTGCCCAAAGTGAGAGACTGGATATGGTGTCTGGCTGGATGCCAGGCCTTCCTGAGTCCAAAGTCAAGTCTCATACAGCAGGTGTATTATCAAAACTTTATAAAATTAAAACATGTTGAAAATCAGCAAGGAAAAACCTGAAATTTGTATTATATTTAGTCTAAATTTTTGCTTCTAATCTTGATATTCTTTTTTTAGTATATTCCTTTTTTTTTTTAGGTTTTTGCAAGGCAATGGGGTTAAGTGGCTTGCCCAGGGCCACACAGCTGGGTAATTATTAAGTGTCTGAGGTTGGATTTGAACTCAGATATTCCTGACTCCAAGGCTGGTGCTCTACCCACTGTACCACCTAGCCACCTCTGTATTTTCCTTTTTTCAAAAAATAGTTTTTATGGAGATATTTTGTTTTTATATCTGTTAGATTTTGCCCCCTTTCTCTTTCCCTCTGGGAAAAGTATTTTTTAAAAGATTTTTTTAAATAGAAAAATAAATGAATTTAGCTAAATTGGTTAATATATCAAATAAAATATTGGCATAGTGTACAATGTTCCACATATTTCTCCTTCTCCTTCCTTACTTCTGCAAAAGAGAAAGGGAAAGTTTCTTCTCAAATGTCTTCTTTAAAGACAAAATTTTTCTTTATAATTTACAATATTAATTTTTAATTGTTATATGATTGTTCTATTCTTTTGGAGTCATTATTTGTGTGGTTTCACTAACTGCTTCACTTTGCATCAATTCTTACAAGTCTTTCTGAGCTTCTCTGTATTCCTCATTTTTGTCCTATTCTACATCACAATAATATTCCATTGCATTTATTTATGTACAACAATTTGCTTAGCATTTCCCCACTGACAGGAAATCACTGACTAAAAAGAAAGACTCAATATGCACTAAAATATTTAGAGGTAGCATTTTTTTTTGTAGTAGCTGACTGAAGCAAATTGTTTCAAGTGCTACTCTAAATATTTTAGTGCATATTGAGTCTTTCTTTTTAGTCAGTGATTTCCTTTGGGTTTATCCCTAGTACTGAACACTTTGGGTTAAAAGGTTATAGACCTTTTTTTTCAGTATATTCTTAGTGACATAAAACTGTACTCCTTTAAAGCTACTATTTACTTAGGATAGCCTTAAATATAGCAGAACATCGTCTAAGACCCTCGGACTTACATAGTTGAATATTTTGTTGTCATTCTGATGCAGGGAATTATGGGCATAAGAAATATTGTATTTGAAAACAATTTTTTTTTTTATCTTGACTGATCCTTGTAAGTTCTGTACCATAAAAACACTTCTTCTTGACCCATGCTTTCACTGGCGGGTCAAGCTAAGTTACACACAGGCACAACAGTCATCTTAAGTCAGGAAATGATGTATTGGACTTAAAAGTCACCAGTTTGGAATAGGAAAACCATCTCTGTCTTGGCCCCTCCTTGGAGGATAGACCCTGTGGTATGGGTATTGGAGAGGAGCCAGGTGCTAAACCATTCCCCAAGCACTACTCTTGCCCAACCCACTATGGAAATACATTTAAATGCAGGAATCTGGAAGAGAAGCTCTTTTTTTCCCTTCTATCTCCCCTATCAGGGAGATAACCACACACTTTCTTTCTCTAAGCTAGAACAAGACCACTGGAGAACTATGACCTCTGTTCCTTCCTCGCTTACTTTCTGGCAGCCTCATGTAAAACGTTGTTGTTCAGCCTAACCTAAAGCTTGACCCCTCTGTCCACGGACACTCCATTCCAGTCTAAACCCAGTCAATTCTCCTGACTGTTCTCCTTTCTCGTTCCCTTAGGCATCTCTCCTAATCCTTTGTTATTTGCCCTTTCCTCACTCACTCTTTCCTCACAGCTTGCTGTCACCTCAGAAAAAAGAGATTTTAATCTGTAAACTTTGCAGGTTTATCAAATAAATCCTGTGCTATTTTAACTCTGGGACTAGTAACAAATTCTTTCACTTTCAAAAGTTCTCAATCTTTAATTGATGACATCAAATTTTCTGGCAACAATTTATGATCATTGTTAACAACTTTGTGGTTATGTCTAATTCAAACAGAATGATTTACAAAAAAGAATATCCATCCCTATATTAATACCTAGGCAATATGACAATTGAAGAAATTGAATATTTACATACTTACATTAAAAGTATTGCCTCAGTATCATGGCACATGCACTAAACCAGATTTTCTCTTTCTATTCATTTTTATCAAGGTATTCATGGTAGTCTTACAGAATACAAAGAAAGGGTACTTTTCTTTCCTTATAAAATGGATCCTCCCCTTTCTTCCCCTCCCCCCCTTTTTCCTGAGTGTTCATTAGTGCTTTTTTAAAAAATTTGTACAATTTAGATTTTACATTATTTTAGATTTAGAGCTCATTTGCTTCTCTTTTAATAAAATATGACAGCACCTTTTTAATATGTTAAAATTGTAAAGAAGGCAGTTTGTTCTAGTAAATTAACAAGTATTTAAATACCTCCTATATGACTTTAGCTATCATTATTCAACCCCTAATACTGACATTCAATTTTAAATTATATGATGATTTTTAAAACTCTTGATCACTAAATTTTTGTTAGTACTTCTGAGTAGCATAACAAAAATATATACAGATAATGTACAGCAAATCAATGACTAGTCACTTTCCTCATCTGTGAAATGAGAGTGTTGGATTAGGTAATCTTTTTTTATTATTATTATGAACATTGGTTTTTCTAAGGCAATGGGGTTAAGTGACTTACCCAAGAACTAAGCATTAAGTATCCGAGGTCACATTTGAACTCAGATCCTCATGACTCCAGGGCTGGTACTCTATCTACTATACCACCTAGCTGCCCTGGACTAGGTAATTCTTAAATTCTCTCCTTGTTCCAGTATTCTGACTTAAAGAATAAAAGATCAGAAGACTTTCTAATAATTGCTTTACTGGTGTACAACCTCACTTGGATTTTCATTTTAGTTATCAATGAAATCGTTAGGAAATCCTTCTTCAATAGTGATCTAGTTGAAATAACAACCAGTCACTTCAGTTAGTTAATTTGGTTCTGATGGCATTTGTTTTTAGTATTTTATTTGGATTGCTTGAAATTTCTAGAAAAATAAATGAATGATTTTAACATTTTTCCGAATAAATTCTAATTCTGGTATTTCCAATGTCAGAAGCTATATAAGTGGATAAAGTACTGGTATTGAAGCCTGAGAGACCTGGATTCAAGGCTACCTTTTGTATTTACTACTCCTGTGACTATGAGTAAATCATTGAATCTATAACTTGCTTTATTTGTAACTCAATATTTCTTGCTAAAGTTAGTTTTTCAAAAAAAGCAGTTAAACCTCTTAAAATTTCCATCTAATGCAGTCATTCATTAAAGAAATAATTATCAAATGATATTCTAAAAGAAGCAGCTGAAATGGAACCTGTCGGGTAAGTGTACAAAAACATTTAAAGACCTGAGCCCTCCCTTTAGTCATTTCATAGACTATTTTGGGATATGACTTGTGTAAGTATCAGGTTCTTAGGGAAAGAATGGATAATGATATAGAGTAAGTACTGAAATTGTCCAGATAGAGCCATCAGTTCTGTTTGGAATAAAAATTTATACTAGCTTTTTAAAAAAAAAAGTAAAAAACCATTTATAAAAATGAATGGAATTTTATTAGGTGGAAGATTTGAATGGGCAGGAATATGTGTGTGTGTGTGTGTGTGTGTGTGTGTGTGTGTGTGTGTGTGTGTGTGTGTGTATGTCTGGGTGTCTGGGTGACTGGGTATCTGGCATGATATGAAATAATCATGGTGATAGTGGCACAGAGAGATGTAGATATAGAGGGAAGAGACTATAAGGGATGATGAGGGAATGATGAGTAAAAAATTCTAGTATATGTATTCAATAAACATTGAATGAATGAACAAATAAATGAAAGGATGAATACTATGTGAATAGTGGGGAAATGGTTTGAAATGAAGGGGAACCTTTTTTTTTCTACCAAGGGTCAAAAATTAAAAATTAGCCTGCTATATTTGGTCACTCATTTAGTTAATTCATCCCTAAAAAACTCCTAGATGTATTGAATTGAGTTATGACTGTGGTTGTCTTGGCAGTGACAGAACACTTGATTTTATTGACCTCTTATGGCTAGCATTCCCACATCCTGCTTTAAGCAATAGAAAGCCATGGAAAGCACTACAACAGAGGATTATCAAATTGGTGTTTTATGAAGGCAAATTTGGTGTTCATTGGTTGGATAAGACTGTAAGGAAGAGAGAATGGAAACAGGAAGTAACTGCAACAGGCTAGACATTATAAAGTAAAACTAAAGGTCTAAACTGCAGTAGAAGGGAGAGGAAAAGGAAATATATTTCAAGATAGATTGTAAAACAAGAATTGATCTAACTTGTTAACTGGTTGGGTATGAAAGCAATGGGCTTTGAACTTAGTTTCCCAGGAAAATGGCAGTATCATTACTAGAAGTATCAAAATCAGGAGGATGAACTATTGAGCAAAGGATGAGCAAAATGAGAAGTTTGATTTTAGACATATTGTGTTTGAAGTGATAATAAGAAATCCAGGTAGAAATATCAGAAGGAGACTGGAAATTAAGACATGAACTAGGAAGGAAACTTCAGACTGAAGATATAGGCAAAAGGATACATATATATATATATATATATATATAATAATTTAATATTTAGTTTTGGTTGCATAATTGTTCTGACTTCATTACATTACCTAGCTTCACCTTTCCTTATCTACCTTAGGTCTTAGTTCACTTGTCTATAAAATGGAAATGATAACAGGTCATCTTTGTATACTACATTAATGTTATAATGAGCTTTCTTGATAACAACTTTAAGGCTGACAATGCAAATATTATTCTCATACTTACTTTCCAGGCCTATCCTTGAACAAATTTTTTCATATTTAGAAATCCCCCAAGACTCTTGTATCAGCATAACTGTACTTTATCATCCTAGATAGATTTTTTTTTTAGGTTTTTGCAAGGCAAATGGAGTTAAGTGGCTTGCCCAAGGCCACACGACTAGGTAATTATTAAGTGTCTGAGTCCGAATTTGAACTCAGGTACTGTATCCACTGAGCCACCTAGCCGCCTCCCCGATAGAATTTTTTATTTTAAAGATTTTATTTATTTTGAGTTTTACAATTTTCCCCCTAATCTTACTTCCTTCCCCCCACCCTCCCACACAAGGCAATTTACCAGTCTTTACATTGTTTCCATGGTATACATTGATCCAAATTGAATATGATGAGAGAGAAATCATATCCTTAAAGAAGAAATATAAAGTAAAAGAGATGGCAAGATTAGACAATAAGGTGTCAGGTTTTTTTTTCTAAGTTAAAGGTAATAGATCTTGGTCTTTATTCAAACTCTACAGTTCTTTCTCTGGATACAGATGGTATTCTCCATTGCAGACAGCCCCAAATTGTTCCTGATTGTTGTACTGATGGAATATCCATTAAGGTTGAACATCACCCTCATGTTGCTGTTAGGATGTACAGTGTTTTTCTGGTTCTACTCATCTCACTCAGCATCAGTTCATGCAAATCCCTCCAGGCTTCCCTAAATTCCCATCCCTACTGGTTTCTAATAGAACAATAGTGTTCCATTACATACATATACCACAGTTTGCTAAGCCATTCCCCAGCTGATGGACATTTACTTGATTTCTGATTCTTTGCCACCACAAACAGGGCTGCTATGAATATTTTTGTACAAATGATGTTTTCACCCTTTTTCATCATCTCTTCAGGTTATAGACCCAGTAGTGGTATTGCTGGATCAAAGGGTATGCACATTTTTGTTACTCTTTGGACATAGTTCCAAATCACTTTCCAGAAAGTTTGGATGAGTTCACAACTTCACCAACAATGTAATAGTGTCCCAGATTTCCCACAACCCTTCCAACAATGAACATTATCCTTTCTGGTCATATTGGTCAGTCTGAGAAGTGTGAGGTGTTACCTCAGAGAAGCTTTAATTTGCATTTCTCTAATAGGTAATGGTTTAGAGCAATTTTTCATATGACTGGGTTGCTTTGATTTCCTCATCTGTAAATTGCCTTTCCATATCCTTTGACCATTTGTCAATTGGGGAATAGCTTTTTTTAAAATTTGACTCAGTTCTCTGTATATTTTAGAAATGAGTCCTTTGTCAGAAACATTAGCTATACAGATTGTTTCCCAGTTTACTACATTTCTTTTGATCTTGGTTACAGTGGTTTTGTCTGTGCAAAAGCTTTTTAATTTAATGTAATCAAAATCATCCTAGATAGATTTTTAAAGAACTTTTTGGTTTCTTTCTCTCCAAATAGAACATTTATTTCTCTTCATGAATCTTAATCTTCTTTATATATTGAATGACTTTGTAGGTAATAGAATCGAGAATCAATTGTGTGAAATATATGGTGCTTTTAGCAACTAAATAGGATTCTTATGTAATTCTCTATAATCAGGGTGAGAAGTATTCTGCCACTGCATCAACTTGCTCAGGGGTTAATACCCAAATGCAAGTGGTTTTCTGCAATTATCCTACTGGTTTGCAAATTCTCTTTTTTTAAAACTCCATGGTGCCTCTCCAGAAAAAGAAGGAAGAGAAATATGAATAAGCCATTTATAAAATACATAGAATAGAATAAAAAGATCAGAAACACAGAAGCAGCACAGTATTGACATTGTCAAGCTTAATTTTTTAGAGATTTTGAAAGTAATATGGACAAAATTGGAAAAAAGTCTATAATATGCTATTCTTTTGTTTCTATTCTTTATGTATGAAATTGATCATATAACTTCTATTATATTCACAGTAATGTAAAGATAAAAAATTAAGAAAAAATGTACAGTTTTGCAAACTGATGCTTCTTATAGAAAATGTTATTTGTGACCATCAATGAACTTTTGCACTCATTAATGTAAACAGTAAAAAGTAATTTTTCCCACTCAACTGCTTTCACTATTACCCTGTCCCTGCTGATGAGATTCAATGAATTTTCTTGTTGATTAAAGGGAAAAAATGACAAGATATTTTATTTTAATATAATATGAATTTTATTCTCTTAATGTATTCTCACTGAACATACTGGTGCTGGGGACAATTATTATAGCTACTGAACAAAATCAAAAATGCATGTTCGAGGGGCAACTAGGTGGCACAGTGGATAGAGCACGGGCCCTGGAATCAGGAGTACCTGAGTTCAAATTCAACCTCAGACACTTAACAATTACCTAGCTGTGTGGCCTTGGGCAAGTCACTTAACCCCATTTGCCTTGCCAAAAAAAATGCATATGCTTTCAAGGAGTAGAAGATATTGAAAAGAAGACTCTTTGGCAAGGGACAAATTTAACTTTTTTTTGTCTTGTTGCAGGTAGCCGCGTCTTTGACTGGGATTTGGTTCCTTAAAGAGTAAGTATCTCATGTTGTGAGTTTTGTCATATTTCTGATGTATCTTTGTATCTAAAAATATTTTACTGTTAAGCTTTTCCTTTTTTGTGAGAAGGTAGGAAAATTTTAATTATGTTTCAAAATTCTACTGATTTAGCTAATTTTATAATTTTATCTCTGCCTGGGTCTCTCTTAGTTCTACTAAGAAAGGAAAGGCTTAATCATATCCATATCCTACCATTCTCTAGAATGCCAATGGCCTGAAGAAAAGATTTGCACCTACTTTTCTTTGAGATTCAATGACAACTTTGGGAGCTAATTCAGAAAATGAATTTTTTCCATGTTTTTTCCAAAGATTTCAAGCATGAAATCTTTGCATGCTTTAATTTTTTTTCAAACCTTAAAATAGACTGGCTTTGCTTAGAGTATGATAAATTTTTCCCAAGCTCTGAAAATCTCAGTTAGTAGTTCACCTTCTATAGTATGTAGATTTTGGGGATCCATTCAATTCAAAGTCAATATTGTTTATGTTTTGGGAAGAATAAAATAAAGAGGAGTCTCTAATTGTTGAATAATTACTTCATTTTTGTATTTACAGGACAAATAGTACAAACATGACCGATAGCACCTTTGCAGTCATTATCACCACCACCAGCAAATACTATTTATTTTATATTTACGTGGGAGTAGCTGACACATTTTTTGCCCTAGGAATGATAAGAGGCTTACCGCTGGTGCATACACTAATATCAGTCTCCAAAATTCTGCATCACAAAATGTTATGCTCTGTTTTGAAAGCGCCTATGTCAACCTTCAGCAGTTTGAAAGCAGGTATTTTCATGGAAGAATGTACTGTCCTTTGTGTGAAATGAAGCTATGGATCCCTAGAGACAAGTGACCTTAGTTGCATTTTTTTCAGTTGCGAAGGATTTGTACTACAACACCGATTTTTTTCTTGTCCAATTCCCCTAGTGATCAATAGCAAACATTTACAAAGGTAGTATTTATAGCTTGTTTTATTTGTTTGTCTGTTAATTAAGATTTTTATCACATTCACGAATTAGGTCCTATCATGATCTTTATCAGTCAATTAAGTTACCACAATTTGTTAAAACATCCTATCATTGAAGTCATGATAGCAAAAATTGCCCATATCAAGATAGCTGCACAAACTTTGTTAGAGGCATCTAGTACAGTGGAGAACAGTAAACTTGAATTAAGGAAGAAGAGTTCCATCCTGATCTGAGACATTTACTAACTGTGCTACTCTTGGAAAGTTACTTAATTTTTTTTTTTGCTTCAGCCCCCATAACTGTAAAATGGGAGTTAATAATGGCTTTCATTTAATAAAGAAGGAGGGAAAAAATCTGTCCAATGTTAGGCAGCTAGAAGTAATTTTAGAAATCATATAGTCCAATTCCTTCATTTAACAAATGAAGAAAGTCAAAGTCAGAAAAATCCAATAATTCACTCAAGGTAACATAGTTTATGTGGCAGAGATCATATCATCTGACTTTTACTATAGCAGACTTTTCACTATATCTTACCAACTACCTGAGTTCTCATACCTTTGAAGGCTACTAATAAATATCTTAGTCTTCCCTATCCCATTAACTGTTTCTAATGAGTCATTTTTTAAAAAAAACATTTTAATTGTTGGTGGGACTGCTCTTGAAGCCTCTCCACATTATAGAGAATTGAACACAGTGATCTTAGAAATACTAAAAATTATTCTGTCTTTTTAATCTGAAAGGAACCCTTAGCATTATCTACCACATTCCCTTCATTTTACAGATGAAGAAACAGACCTATAGGAGTTTAATATTTCCCCAAGATACTAAATAATGTGAAGGGGCTAGAGATGGAATTAACCCCTCATACTTTGATTCCAAATCTAGTTCTCTTTTCACCTCCAAATACAATGTTTGAGTTACCTAATCCTACCCCCTCTCCAGTCCCACACACCTTGTCTGATTCTCATTTGCTTTTTACACCATATTATGATTTGTGATTCATTTTTAGGGGGTTTTTTTTTGGCAAGGCAATGGGGTTAAGTGACTTGCCCAAGGTCATACAGCTAGGTAATTATTAAGTGTCTGAGGCTGGATTTGAACTCAGGACCTCCCGACTCCAAGACCAGTGCTCTATTCACTGTGCCACCTCTCTGCCCTGTGATTCATTTTTTTTATCCATTGAGACAACTATCAATTTTTCTGTTATAATTAAGTCTCCATTTTATATCTGAGTTTTGGTTTTGATTCCTAGTTTTATTATATAGAATTCATCTTTTTTGAATTTATTTTCTTGTCTATGATTATTTTTCTCATTTTCCAATCATTTATAAGAATTTGACTATATATATATATATATATATATATATATGTATGTATGTATGGTGATATGTGCAGAGTTCATTGAGTTAAGGAATTATGATATTTTGAGAGAAAGCAATCATCTCAGATGGATTATATGCTGTATTCATAATTTTTCCTTACACTACTTCTACTTATTTTCACAAAATCTAGAGATTGTTTAAATTATAATTTCTTTTTTTATTTAAACAAATACATAAATGTCATTTATGCTAAATTGTTCGTATTTACAGATAGAAGTCAAAAGTGTGATTGATTATATAATCTTCACTTAGGATCCCAGATCAAGAGTTGGAAGAGGCTTCGAAGCCTATCTAGTCCAGTCTCCTAATTTTATTACTGAGCAAATTGAGTCCCAAATAGGGAAAGTGACTTGCCTCAGATCACACAGAAAGTCATATGGATTGTTAAAAATAAGAGAAGTGGGGGCAGCTAGGTGGCCCAGTGGATAGAGCACTGGCCCTAGAGTCCAGGAAGACCTGAGTTCAAATCCAACCTCAAACACATAATACTTACCTAGCTGTGTGACCTTGGGCAAGTCACCTAACCCCATTGCCTTACGAAAACCAAAAAAAGAGAGAGGAATGTAACTACCACTTTCTTTACAAAGAGCAAAGTAAATGGGCCTTAATTTTTCAGACATCAAAATACATGATTAGTGGAGAATATTGTATCTATTGCCTAACTTAAAATAATTAAACTAAATGGCATACATGACATTCTTCCTGAAGTCCATAAAGACACCAAAAGAGTAGGTGGGAGGTCTTTGTTAGCCTATGAATATATCATTTAAAAGGTGCAAAAAGGGGCAGCTAGGTGGTACAGTGGATAGAGCAAAGCCCTGAAGTCAGGAATACTTGAGTTCAAATCTGGCCTCAGACACTTAATAATTACCTAGCTGTGTGGCCTTGGGAAAGCCACTTAACCCCGTTTGCCTTGCAAAAAAAAAAAACCTTAAAAAAAAATAAAAGGTGCAAAAGGAAACAAGTGAATATCCATTTGCATTTATTTATGTTGGTACAGAAACTTAGGCAGGAATGTTAATTAATGTTTAATAATCAGCTCTCTGAAAAAAATGTACTCAGACACTTTAAATTTTAATCTGCTATATTAACATTTTTTCCATCACTTTCTTGAATCTAGACAATTAACAAAACCACAAATCAAATTCTTATTTATAATATTTACCAATTTCTGAGGTATAAATGCAAACACTGAAGATTCAAGTCAGCTCTCACAAATCTTATTGAGATAACTCCAGCATACCCATGGACTTATGTCATATTAAATATAGCTACCTAAATTGACCTGTTTTGAGAATTTTCTGGGATTTTGAAGAATACATTCTCTCTTTTAACTTAGTCCTACTTTATTTTTTGCTGCCTAGGGGCAATATAGAATAATTTGTGTAATGGACTTTGATTTTTGGTATTATGAAGAAAAAAATGATATTTATATTGCTAAGTACAATATATATCTATATCTTTATTGTGCTTAGCAATATAAATATCATTTTATATATAGATATAAATATAAATATATAATCTTATTTGATACTCAAAACAATCCAGTGGGATAGAACTATAGGCATTTATAGGCATTATTATCCTCATTTTATAGATAAGGAAGATGACAGAGTTTCTAGGTATTGTATATAATATGTATGTGTGTATATTTTTCTTAACAACTTAGCAAAAGGGGGAAGCTAGTTGGCACAGTAGATAGAGCACTGGCCCTGGATTCAGGAGGAACTGAGTTCAAATGTGACCACAGATAATTAATAATTACCTAGCTGTGTGACCTTGGGCAAGTCACTTAAACTCATTGCTTTGTTAATAAAAAACCCAACAATTTAGCAAAGCTATGGAGAATTTCCATTAAAATACTTAGCCTTTTATTTCATTATATTAAAAAGATGCTGGGAATCTCAGTATATTATCCTTACACTAAGATGTATATGGGTCAGGCAGTTAGGTAGCACCAGTTTAAATTGGACCCCAGATACTTAAAACCTAGTTAGCTGTGTGACTTTGGGAAAGTCATTTAACCCCATTGCCTTGCAAAAACAAACAGAAAAAAAAGATGTATATGTATATTGGAGTATGAACATAGATTGATGAGTGTTATCTGTGCCCAAAGGTAAAACATCTACTGTGGTCAGAAATTTTCCCCTTGAAACTTAACAGAAATTGGTTATCTCTAAATATCTAAAGATACAAGAAGATACTGTAAACGCTCAACATTTTCAGAATTCTAGTAAACTGAAATCATGCTGCTTCTACCCCTAAGTTTTAGAGATGATCAAAAATTGACTCTGAATCCACTCATTTCTAAATGGATATTCTCTATCTTTTGACATTTAGGTGGAATTTTGAACCATTTCTCCAAAGATATAGCAATTCTAGATGACCTTCTACCACTTACAATATTTGACTTCATCCAGGTTTGTAAAATAATAGTAGAATTTGTTGTCTTGGTCTTTAGAAAACCTCAAGTTTAAGTATTTAATTACATTTTTGTCCATATTTAATTTTAGAGTTTGAGGTATCTTCCCTTGCATGTGGAATTGGTAAGAAAGAGTACATTTAAAATAAAATAATAAAGGGGAAACAGAAAGAAAAATATAATTGAAAAATCAGTGCTATGTCAGAGAAACTGACTTTTTACATCAAGAGATAAGGGTGGGCAATATGCTTGTGTAATGTAGCTAACCACCTCTATGATGTAACTTTGGAGGGACATTGCAAGACTTCTCTGACCTGAAATATCTCCAACCCAGGCTTGCTGTGGTAATGAAATTCAAAGAATGAGAGATTTTCTAAGGGAGTTAAAACATTATGCCTTGAAAAATGACCTGTTAAAATGTAAATAATTTTCTTGAAAGAGGTAGCACCTTAACATACACATGTCCCAAAAGTTTTAGTATAGTTTTAAGCTATAAAATCTTAACTCTACATTAAGACTTTTTCTAACAGCCTAGATATTCACTAACTAGTTAACTCTGAAGATGTGATTTTTGTTGTTGTTGTTGTTTCTTGTAATGTCCTTCATTCTTGAAGGAGACCATGACATCAGGGAGGTGGTACTATGACATACAAGTGAATTGGATTTAAGTGAAGGAGCCTCATTTTTTCCTCTGGATCAAATGGAGTCATATGGATGCTTGTAAGAGAAAAGTGCCCTGAAGACTGCTCTTGAGGGATTTAGAAATGGGAATAGAAATGAATGAAAGGTATTTGAAAAGGAAGAAGGGTTAGGTGGTGAAGTAGGCAGTTGTCCAAGATTAGGTTTGCCTACCCAACAATTTTGCCTAAGGCCTATCCTGTTTGGGAAACAGGATTAGATTCCTGTAAACTACAGAAAGTCAACTATGACATAATTTGATAACCTTGGCCCTGGAACACATATGACCAAAACTTTCTAGATTTCACCATCAGTGTCTAAGATCATAACTTCCACAACTGGGATCATCTGCAGTGGAAAGAGATGGAGTAGGACACAATCACTCCCTGGGTTGACTCATTTATATTCCCCCTCAACCTCCATATTCTCTAACCCCACCAACAAAACGGAAGAAACTCATACTTATGCTTTTAGAAAGGAGAAAGAAAATCAGATGACATGCACATGTGTACAGAAATCACATTGTTAGAGGCAAGATAATTAAAAGGTCACTTTTGCCTCACACCAAACAAGAAAACAATCTAATGAATTTCTCATTCCAAACGAATGACACTGTTTTGGGTTTGACATAGTTTCCTCAATTTAAAGTTGCAACTCATGACAGCAGCTGTTGAAATCCTTGAGACCAGTAATTCACTAAAAATTACATTCATTCATTTATTTATTTATTTCTGTCTCAGAGTTCTGGTAATTTGTTCCTCATTCCAGAGTTGCAGATGACCAGTCCTGAATGAATATGGTAAATGGAAGCCAAAAGCATAGTTGCAATCGGATTAATTCAGTTCAACTCTTTTTGATCTTTTTTTTAATTGTGCTTTATCTCATCATTTCCTGAAATAGTCTAAGACTGATTTCAAAATTCTATGGGGAAAGTTAGTTTTAAATAACTTTTTTTATAGATTAAATAACACTTTTGAACACATCTAATAGCTCTTGTGCCCTTTGTGAGTGAACCCTTTCTTGTGTTATTTTAGTTTCTAGTGATTCTTATTATCTGATTCGTAAGCAGTCTTAGTTACATTTTATACTATCAATAAACATCTGTTAAACATGTTTACTATGAGCTATTATACTTTTATACCAGAACTGTGCTGCCTTCTGGGAGAATTTTTTTGTTTTGTTTTTTAGTGTTTAAGTCAGAGACCTACATATAATGTAGGCTCTTCTTTGAGATATCACAATTCTTCAATAGCTTAGTAAATACATCTTACAGAGTTGCCTGAAACCCAGAGATGAGGTGATTTTCACAAAAACAAGAGTTAGAAGCTTTCTTCTTGACTCCAAGTTCAACATGCTATACACTGAGTCTTGCTGCCTCTCATAAATGTTTGAATAAAAGATGAAAATCTTTCTAAAATGTATTATACATTTCCCTGTATTAGCAAACAGAACATATTGAGCATAATTTACCTTTTATAACTGAAACATCATTATGAACATCACTTGCTTTATACTGATGCTCTTAGGCATAGGGGCAGATCAGGGTTAATACTGAGGTGTCTAGGTCTGCTTTTATTAAAGGATCCCTGGGAACTATGCCTTTCCTAATCATTTTATCTTTTTTCTCTCTTCATGGGCTGTGAGGTTTCACTTCTTGCTCTTATCACTGGGTTGACATCCTTTCTTATCTTGTATAAGTATTTATTTTAAATGAGGCAAAACTGAAGGGAGAAGAAACCTATAACCAAATCTAAAGCAGGCACCTTAATTTTATACATAAAATTGAGTCAATATAGGCACTTTGGTATAGTGGATAGAGGGCTATACCGAGAGAGCAAGAGAACAGAGTTCAAGCACTAGTCTGGGCCAGTTACTGACTTTGTAAACCTTTGCATATCTTTTAACCTCTATGCATCTTAGGAAGTTTCCTAAAATTTTTCTACTAAGTCAAAAGCAAGGTTGATGACTTAGATAAAAAATGAAGGATCTGGGCTAGATGATCTTTGAGATTCCTTTAAGTCCTAGATTAATGATCATATGTTCCCTTGGCTCTGTGGTTGTCTCTTTTAAAAAAAAATAATTTATGGAATAAACAAGCATTTTCATTATATAGTATAATAAAAATATGATTGTATATTAAATTGCAAATCTATTATATACAATTTGCTATTCCTCTTAAATATATAGAAATTTCTACCATTAGACATAAATAGGGATATATATGTATACATAACATTATTCTCTACATATTTCTATTTATCAATTCTTTCTTTGGATGCAGATAGTAGCTTTCTTTATATGTCCTTTATAGTTAATTTAGTATTTATAATACTCAAAATGAATTACTTACTCAAAATCATTCTTAAAATATTATTGTTACTGTATAGAATGTTCTCTTAGTTCTGCTCACTTGGCTCTTCATATTTTGGGCAAGTCTTTCCATAGTTTTCTAAGATCATTGAGCTCATCATTTTTTTTAGTATACTGTCACAGCTATATACTGCAAACTGTTTAGCTATTCCCCAATTGATGGGGATCACAACAGTTTCTAATTCTTTGCTACCATAAAGAGAGCTTCTATTAATATCCCAATCACAATCTAAGTTATGATTACTATTTGTGAATTTTCCTTCATCTTATTTTTACTCATTTTCTTTCTCAGTTGTTCTTTTTGCCCTAATCCTGATAAGTTATCTTCTACCCTCACCTTTCCACTCCCTACTTTATCTACCTCTCCAAGAGTCCTCCTGCCCTCCCAACTTCTTCCTCTGAAAATGAATCCAGATCTTCTTTTACACCCAAGTAGGTATCAATGGTTGGGTTCTTTTTCCTTCATTTATTCATTTTTGTTTAATTTTTAATTTGTCTTATTTTATTTCTAGCAGCTTAGTATTAGTATGTTTTATTCTTTGAATCCCAAGCTGAGGGTAATAGTACCCTAGGCTTCAGGTCCACCTTACTGTTATTTTCTGAATTCTGTTTCAGGGCTCAACCTCAGGGACTCCTTTTTTCCTCCCCTAAGCCCCAGTCTTCAGTGTCTCGAAAATGTTCTAGATCCCTGCAGTACCACACTCACTGAGCATGTTGGTTCCTCGACAGCCATAGCCAGGGATCCATCGGGTCAGCACCCCAGACCAGAGATCTGGAAAAAACAGAGGTCCCCAAATCTTCCCTCCCCAAGTGCCTCTGCTATCCTTTTAGAGAGATATAAGTCCAACAAGTGAAATTTCCAGAGGACTAATCTGCTTCTGGCTGTTCCAAGGCCTCTGTCTGTTGGCTCAATGGAGTTGCCTGAGGGTGTTTGCATTTCACTGAGGCCAAACCTCAGTCCCTGGAGGATCTGTCTTTTCTGAGGTCCTTCTCAAGTTGTTTTAGGAGTTGTTGTGGTTTTCTCTTAATCTCAGATCCTTCAGATATTTGGGTTTTAGAGTAATCCGTCTGTTAACAAGTGTATATTAAATACTTAATTATTTGTCAGGTTCTAGGCATACCAACAAAGTCAAAAGTCAGTTATTTCCCTTAATAGGTTGATTTCCCCCCCCCCCGCTAAAGTAGGGGGGAACCCCAAAACTTAATAGTTATTTTCTTTCTTGCTCAGAGACTCTTTTTGGTTTTTGTGGTTGCATTGTAGATTAGTGGTATAAAACTCAAATAGAAATGGGAACCATTAGGCTGTCTATAAGAATCTTTGAAAGTTGCATATTGACTTAGAAAACCACATTAACCATGTTTTAATCTAGTTCAGATCACCCTCAGGAGTGTTGTAGTATGGGTGTTGGAGTATTCTAATCTAGATGATAGAGGCTGCTGGACAACTGATTTTCTTTTAAGTGGGCTTTTAATAGAACTTTAAAGAGATTACCTTCTCCACTTTCTTGAAGTTCCTAAAACATATATATATATATATATTGATTCAATGTATAAGTTACACTTTCCCATGGTTCTCCCTTTTATAATATTATTCTTGAGAGAAAATTGGTTTAAGTTAAAATAGGATAATGATTCATTATTAATACATTATACTTTCTTTTCCTTTCCCATGGTTTCCCCTTTTATAATATTTTTCTTGAGAGAAAATTGGTTTAAGTTAAAATAGGATAATGATTCATTATTACTACATTTACTCCCTTATTAAGGAACTTAAATTTAAAATTTTGGAATCTAATTGTCACTGGGAACATAGAAATTGTATGATGAGGGGAAGTTCCCTTAGAACTTTGTAACTGGATCTAGAAGAAACCAGATATCTACTGAGTAAATGTCTGATCATCAGCTAGCAAATATAGTGGATAGGGTATGCAGAAGAACTAGAGCTCTTGCAAGGACTTTTCAAGTCATTTTCAAGGCTGCTCATTCACTTTTGGTGTCTCCCTGATTATCCAATTCTTACCTGAGCCCCCAAGAGACTGTATATAGCTTGTGTGGTGGCCACACCCCAGTAAACCATTTTGGCAGATAAGCTATGCTTAGATTAAGAGTATCTGCTACCAAGTTGAGAGTAACCTCAGTTGAGACCTCAAACCTGTGGGTCAGTTAGGGGATGTCTGTCGAAGCCATGTGAAGACTTTCTCTGGTGCAATGAGTGAATGAGTTTGTTCTAGTAGCATGAAGGCAATTGAAGCAGGTGATGTGGCATACTTAGATCTGGTCAGACATTGAAGATACAGGTATCTGGCATCCTGGGTCATTGATAGTTGCCCTGACTTTTGTCTTGCCACTAGACTTCAATGACTCAGGAACTAAGGTATGAGGCTGAGGACTTATATCCAATTTATATGCAAGTCAGTACATCACCACTGATGTCACTGGTCCTCTTTGAAAACCAAGGATAGGGGCAGCTAAGTGGCGCAGTGGATAAAGCAGCAGCCCTGGAGTCAGGAGTACCTGGGTTCAAATCCGGTCTCAGACACTTAATAATTACCTACCTGTGTGGCCTTGGGCAAGCCACTTAACCCCATTGCCTTGCAAAAAAAAACCCAAACAAAAAACAAGGATAAATAAGAGTCAACTATTATACACTGTTGGTGTAGTGGATGGAGTACCTTGAAGTCAAATCTAGCCTAGATGCTTATTAGCTTTGTAATCCTGGGCAAATCACTTAACCTTGTTTGCCTCAGTTTCCTTATTTGTAAAATGAGGTGGAGAAGGACCATTTCAGTATCTTTGCCAAAAAAATTCCAAAAAACCTAAATAGGATCACAAAGAGTTGGACATGGGGGCAGCAGTGGATAGAGCACCAGCCCTTGAGTCAGGAGAACCTGAGTTCAAATTTGACCTCAGATACTTACTAAACCCCAGAATCTTAAAAAAAAAAACCAACAGAGCAAAATAAACACAAAAAAACAGAGTTGAAATATGACTGAAATAACTGCACAACATCATATGCTGCATTATACAACCCAGGCATGAAAAATTAGAAATAAAACAATTTTCTTCTTTCAAAAAGTCTCCATTTTATTGAGGGAGACAATTCATGCGTCTAAGTATATGTGGCACAAATTTATACTAAATAATTATAAGGTAGGTAGAAAGGGTGTGAGTAGTTGGAGGAAAGAACAAAAGAAACAGGAAAACCTTGTTTTTAGAAGGCATTTGAATGAGGTCTTGAAGGAAGCAAAGAGTTCTTTGAAGTGGAAGTGAGAAGAGGATGCATTTTAGGTGTGGGAACCACCAATGCAAAGGCAAGGAGTTGAGAGATTGGAGAAACAGAGAGAAGGAGACTTTGATTTGATCATAGAGTATGGGATGGGAAGTGGTCTAATTAATGTACAAATTAGGAAATTGGGACCTTGAGAAGTACTGTCCCTTTTTCAAGCTCATCCAGTGAGATAATAATCTAGATTTTCTGACACCTGGGATCATATTCTTCTGATTATACCAACATTACCTATTTGCAAAGGTTGCTTGAATGATGCAAGTAGACACAGGCATGTGAGATTAGTCTGAGGATGAGTTAGTTGAAGAAACATCTTTTTTAAAAAAAATATTTGTTTATTATTCCAACAACATACAAAGATAGTTTTCAACATTCATTTTTTGTAAGATTTTGAGTTCCACATTTTTCTTACTTTTTTCCCTCCCCTTGATAGGGAGTAATCTGATATAGATTATACATGTATAACAATGATAAACATATTTCCATATTAATCATGTTGTGAAAGAAGAATCAAAACAAAGAGGAATACAAAAACCATAAGAGGGTCAAAAAAGCCCTGAAAAGCATAAAACAAATTTTTAAAATGGAAAATAGTATGCTTTGGTTTGCATTCAGACTCCATGGTTCTTTCTCTCATGAGACTCCAAGAGACTATATATAGCTTGTGTGGTGGCCACACCCCAGTAAACCATTTTGGCAGATAAACTGGATGTGGATAGTATTTTCCATCACAAGTGTTTTAGAATGAGTTTTGATAATTATACTGCTGTACAACTGCTCAACATTATAGTTGATCATCATACAATGTTGCTGTTAATGTATACAATTCTGTTTCTGCAAAGAAACATTTTTTGATAATTAATTGTGCAGATCTTCAATGTAGATGTAGAATAAGGTGAGGAAAACTTTATAGTTTTATTTGTTTTACCACATTCTATATTTATTACATTTGTTAACATTTAAAAAGTTTCTAACCTTAATTTGGTTAATTATAATAAATTAAGACATCAGAGAATATACTGTGTCTTGAGTGAGTATAAAATGTACAATATTCTTTCTTAATTTTACTCATCTTACTAATATTCCAATTTTGCCATTCCATCTAAACTATTCTTTGCAAGTTTATGCAAGACCTATTTGACAAATTCAGTGTCCTTTTCTTAGTTCTCAATTTCCTTGTACTTTCTACAGACTTTAACACTGGTGACCATATCCTTCTTTGTATTTTCTCCCACTTTGTTCAAAGAACTCAGTAGTTCCTGGTCACCACTGGATAATTCTTTAAGGCTCTCAATAGTCTAATTTAAATTTACTTTTCCAGCCTATTTTTCATAGCTCCCTTTTAAATATTCTTCATTTTAACCAACTGGGAGAAGTCATTAAATATTTATTCATCTTAAAGTAAATTCTCCTGCCTCTATGCATTTCTATGGGTCTACCCTCATGTCTACATGACTCTATTTTATATTTTATAGATAGATAAATAGATAGATAGATAGATAGATAGATAGATAGATAGATAGATAGATAGATAGACAGACAGACAGATAGGCTATATATCTATATCCATCTGTTAAAATTCCCCTTTTTTAAGGTTCAGTTCAGATAAAGTTTTCATTAATTCTACTATGATCTTACTCCAAAATCATTCTCCTCATGAAATTTGTTTATTAAAGTTTTTATAGTGACCTCTAATACTGAGCTCTCCATCCTTTTCATACTTTTTTCACTTACCCAATGTCATACTGGTGTTTGTGCCATATTACTATTTTATTGTAAGTTCCTTGAGGGCAAGACTGACTCTTTTTATATCTTTGTATTCTATAGGGTCTAATAAAGTTGTTGGAACTTTTTTGAATGTTTAATAAATGTTTATTGAATTGAATTATTGAGTAATTATGCTGGTTTGCCCAAAGACAGACAAAAAGTTAGTGGAAGTATGCATACTCTAAGTTCAGTCCTGTTCTACTATGTAGATTTCCTCTACTATTCAGGACTAAATAATTTACCATGGGATCATAGTTTTCTAGTTAGAAGGGGTCTCAAGGATGATATAACCCAACCTTCTAATTTTATACTAATTTGAGTGGTAGCTTTCCCCGAGGTCACACAAGTAGGTGACATTGAACTAGTGCTATAATGAACAGAGTACTGAACTTGGTGTCAGCAATACCTGGGTTCAAATCCTCCCTCTGTTGTTTACTAACTGTAGATAAGTCACTAAAATTTTCTGGACCTTGAGCAGTTCTGTAAAACTATAAGTAATAAATGTTACATGACTTGTGTTTGTGGAGGGAATTTCCCATGGTGACAAAAATTTTAAAAAAGGAATCTGAAAACAAGTGACCCTGAGAAATAATTATTGTATTTTTGTATGTGTGTCTACAGAAACACAAAATTATTCTTAGTATTGAAATAGGTGGGTTTTGATCTAAGTGATACAACCCTCAAAGAGTCATGTTCTATATTTGTTGTAAGTGGTATAAAATACTTCTTACCAATAGAAACTAATAATGAGAATAATGGTCTGGAATGGTGTTTAATACAGAAATTTTAGAATGGGAATAATTTATAATTCTCTTTGACAAAAGTTACTTCATATTTTAAGTGAATTTTGTTTTGCTCTATTTTGCTTGTTTTGCTTGTTTAAAAATAATGTTGGAAGGGGCAACTAGGTGGCGCGGTGGATAAAGCACTGGCCCTGGAGTCAGGAGTACCTGGTTTCAAATCCGGTCTCAAACACTTAATAATTATCTAGCTGTGTGGCCTTGGGCAAGCCACTTAACCCCATTGCCTAGCAAAAACCTAAAAAAAAAAAATAATGTTGGAAGAAGCATCTTGAAACTATCAATAATAACCTGAACTAGATTTAGTTTTCATGCAAGTTTCTTTAGTTTACTCAAATTTTTTCTAAGCCTTTCAAGAAAGGTACAAATGAAATCGCACATAACTGAAATACACACGCATAAACCCATGGATTGGATTTATTATTTCATTTATATATGGAGCCCCCAGATGAGGAAACAATTCAGAGCATGATCTTCTCATAGTTTTAGATAGTTGTGTAGATCCACTGGGTACTATCTTTTCATTATGTGGCCAAGGAATTTAAATTTCAGCTTCAGTATGTCTTCTTCCAATAAATGCATTCCATTATGGAATGTAGAATCCAATGAATCCAGTGAAAACATGGTTAGTAAGTGATAAATGCATGGCTAATAAGTGATAAAACACAGCAACAGGTAGATCTCATCCCTTATTGAACTCAGATCTTCTGACGGCAGGACCAGTGTCTTCAACATAATATTCTTTTTCCTGACAATATTAAGAGAAGAAAACTCCAAAAGAGGTTGAAGGAGACATTTATCTTAGTTCATTCAGGTTAGAAATCTTCCTAAGTTAAGAAGGAAGCTGACTAGAACAATGAAATGCCTGAGAATTGAATCACTAATCTCTCCTGTGTCAACGTTCTGAAAAATAAACATTCTCATCAATGCTTTATTTCTTTTTTTATCCCACAGTTAATACTGATTGTAGTTGGAGCTCTCATTGTGGTATCAGCTTTACAACCATATATCTTCCTAGCAACTGTGCCTGTGATAATAGCCTTTATTATGCTAAGGGCATATTTCCTCCAAACCTCCCAGCAACTAAAACAACTGGAGTCTGAAGGTATGGTCAATAAAGACTATTTTCTTACTCTAAATGAATTTCAAAAAAAGCTATTTTTAGCTTTTATTTGAGTTTATTTTTTTTTTACTTATTTCCTTCTGTTGTTTTTCTCTATGTATTCTATTATTATTTCCTTATGGGAAAAAAAGTCTTTTAAAAGTAAAATTTATATGGAAAAAACCCACCTATTTGGACAGCTTTTGATCACTTCATACAAGAATGCATTTGAGAATGATAAATCTTTCTTTGACTTGGAGTTAAAAATACATCTTATTTCTTTACCAATATGGGTTATTTATTAAAATTAAGAATATGAGCATGGCAAAAATAATATTATCATAAGGGTGTCAAGAGGCAGCCAGATACAGTAAACAGAGGTCTGACTCTAGAGCCAGGAAGACTTGGTTCAAGCCTTGCTTCTTTCTTCTATTGATTGTGTGACCCTGAGCAAGTCAATTAAGCCTTTAGTGATATAGGCAATTCAGTGAGATTGTAAATTGAAGAGAGGGTAATGACCTGTACTAGTAGAAGGAATTTTCTTACCTGGAGTTCCCTATTCCAGGGAAATCACAGTTTTAAATAAAGAAAAACAAAACAGCAGAAAACAAATCTCATTGGAAACAATTTTCCTAGGCATGCAAAGAATTAAAGCAAAGGGTCCTTCAATTTATTGCCCACAAAGAGTGCTTTCATATACCTTCCAACTCCTTTTATTTGTGAACCTCCAGATAATTCAGGGGGCTGTCTGAATAGTGTTTATACCCATGAGTTTCATGAATGATTTTGTAAGCAACAGTTCAATTACCTCTCCAGTCCTAATTCCCATAACCAGAGATCAGTGACTATGAGATGAACAAGAATTACACTGAATGCAAAAAATTGCATGTAGATGAATAATTGTTGTCTCCCTTGAGAAAGTACTCCCATTACTGAGAAGACAGACTTTTCAAAGTGTTAAGGAAGATGATTTTTCAGGATTTTCTCAGTATTATATCTCATTTAAAGACTTTGGTAAGTCCCAGGATGCATCCTTTATTACTTATTAACCATGAAAAAAATTGGTTTTAGATAAAACCAATTGAAATCACTGTTGAGGGCGGCTAGGTGGCGCAGTGGATAAAGCACTGGCCCTGGAGTCAGGAGTACCTGGGTTCAAATCCTGTCTCAGACACTTAATAATTACCTAGCTGTGTGGCCTTGGGCAAGCTACTTAACCCCATTTGCCTTGCAAAAACCTAAAACAAAAAATCACTGTTGAATTTTCATCAATGGTCATAACAACATGTAATAGAGGTATACCACATCATGAAAATAAAGATGGGGAAATCTTACTACACTTAAAGGTTTCTTAAGAAGTGAAATGTATTAAAGAAAAATAATGAATCATCTTGTTGCAAGAAGAAGACTACATCTTCATTTAAACAAAGATATTAACTAACTTGATAATTGTTTTAAGTTATTGTTTGGTTTTTATTTTATTTTTATGGCAAAATATCATTATTTTTAACTTATTAAAATATTTACTCTGCTTTTAATTTGAAAACTTCCAGCCAGGACTCCAATTTTCACTCATCTTATTACAAGTTTAAAGGGCCTGTGGACTCTAAGAGCTTTTGGACGTCAACCATACTTTGAGACCTTGTTTCATAAAGCTCTGAATTTACACACAGCAAATTGGTTCCTGTATATGTCCACACTTCGATGGTTCCAAATGAGAATAGAGATTGTTTTTGTCATCTTCTTCTGTGCTGTGACCTTCATCTCCATTTTAACTACAGGTACCATAAAATAACTGGATGGTCATTGAAGCCTTTATACTTAAGGAATTGTGTTTTTATAAAGTGCTGCATTCTTGTGTAAACATAATGTATTATCTATTTTTCAAATTTCTGTTGTAGTAGTTTATCTAACTTTTGGAAGTTAGATAATTCATTTGGTGTTTTCCCCATTCTGCAGATGACAAAACTGAGAGAAATTCAGTGATTTATTGAGAATAATGTAACATCAATGACCATAATAGAACTTACTTGATTAACAATCCAGTATTTTAATTAGGGAATGGAATAAATATTTATATGACACCCAATATTTTATTTGATTGTCATAACAACCCTTATTCATAAGTGATATTATTATTCCCATTTTATTGTTGAGGAAATTGAGGGGAAAAGAAATTATGTAACTTTCTTAGGATCACACAGCTAGGAAGAGCATGAGGTTGGATTTGAACTCAGGTCTTCCTGACTCAAGGCCCAATTCTCTTTTCACTGTGCTACCTAGCTACTAACAAACAATTTCCTGCCTCTTCAGTAAGGCTAGGTTGTTTTTCATTGAAGAAGATCAAAGGGTGAAGCTTCAAACTGTTAAAATAAAAAAAAAGGTTTTTTTAGCCTTGAAAATTCTTTTATTTTAGTTTAATTAGACTATTGAAAATTATAGCCTATTTACTTTTCAACAGAATCAAATAAAATAATTCTGAAAGAAGTATTATATGGTTGGATAAAGGAAAATATAAAATAGAATTCATTTGAAATGTGGGCATCTTCTCTATACATTTTGCATTTTCTCATTTCCTAAAACATTATTTTCTATTATATGGTAGTATAAATACTATACTTCTAAGATATTTTGATTAAGAAGCAAAACTATTTTATAATATATATAAAACCAATTTATATAGAAATCTTTATTATGAAATATTTTATTTCCTCAAAGATAAACTACATTGGGAGAGGTAACATGACCTAGTGGGGAGAATTCTAACCTGGTATCAGATCCTGCCTTTGACAAATATTATTAGCTAAATGACCCTGGACAAATGACCCTTTCAATGCCCAAAGTAACTCTTAATGATTATATCAACAAAGGGAATTTCTACACTTAGATTTCCCCTCACTGTTTAAGTCCCGGGTCTAGACCAAACCAAACCAAATTTATCAAAGAACTATTGTATGAAATGTCAAATGATGTCAGTTTCAAGGAAAGAATTTCCTGGGAAATATGACTGGTATATAAGCTGCAGGATAATTTTAGGCAACTTTTTTTAAATTTTTGAGCACATTAGAATGCTTCTTATAGGCCAAAATATTTTTCCAGTTTTTTCAATTTTGTTTTAAAATAATTCTGTAAAGTATATTTGGGAAATAGATTATATCAGTTGGATTTTTAAAAACTATTTAATATAAATTACATATTTTTCATATTCTAACTCCATTTCCTGTTTTTAAAATTAATTTTGGAGTCCCTTAGGTAAGTTTTATCTTAAGACAAATAGATAATTAAATTAAAAACAGGCAATGCATTGATAATAGGATTATGGTAAGATTTTCTTCTCTGTGAAGGTACAATGCTTACCAAAGACTGACCAGGCTTTCATTAAACTTCTTCCTTTCTATACCTTATAGAAGGCACTGAACAGACACATTTTTCTTTCCCACAGCTATATCTTAGTAGCTGTGCAATTCAGAAACCTGATAGCACGCTTTATCTCACAAGTCTACAATATGTTTCTGAGAGGGTTGTGTTCACATTACCTGAGTTATTGTTTTATTCCCTTGCTTGATTATGCCATATTAAATATATAAAAATAAATATATTAAATAAATATATTAAAATAGTAGCAAATAATAGCTAATTTTTATAAAGTTTCCATGTGCCAGGCACTGTGTAAAGATTTTTACAATTATTATCTCATTTAATCCTCTCAACAACCTGGGAGGTAGGTACTGTCATTATCCCCATTTTTGCAAATGAAGAAACTAAAGCAAAAGAGTTAAATACTTGCCCAGGGTCACACAGCTAGTTAGTGTCTGAAGTCAAATCTGAACTCATATCTTTCTGTTTCCATTTCGCCACTCTTTCATCACCAAGCAACCTCATAAAGTTCTTCTTTTCCTATAAGGGTTGAACACAATACTCTGCATAATATTTATAATTAAATTTAAAAAAATTGACAACATAGTTATATATTTGTATAATTGTAATTTATAAACATCTATTGTATGAATGAATGATATGCAGAACAAAGATAACTCATCTAATATAGAAGAAAAATATAAAGAAACTAAATCAATGTACTTATTTAAGAAAGAACAATTCAATCAGTTGTATACTTTTATTCAATAAACTCATCATGAAAGGACATCATTCTGTCACTAGAAAGTTCACAGTTTAGTAGAAGACAAATATATAAATATCTATATATATAAATATAAATAAATAAATATAATATATATAAATATATCCCAAATTATTAAAATAAATGATAGAATATGCTTAAGGTCAAATGTAATACAAAGTTCTTTGGGGATTCAGATTAAGGAGAGATTATATTTAGTTGCAGAGATAAAAAAAATAGGAAGCTTTGAATTGGGTTTTCAGAAATTGATATTTTAGTATTCTAGGCAAAAGATCTAGAATAAATGAAGGAGTGATGTTAGGAAATGTCTATTTATTTAGGGGAAATGAGTTCTATTTTGGAGATATTGTGTTTACAAGAACTGTAATACATACAGGAAGAATTTCCCAGCAAGGAGTTAGTAATGTGAACCTAAGGTAGGGGGCAGCTAGGTGGTGCAGTGGATAGAGCACCAGCCCTGGAGTCAGGAGGACCTGAGTTCAAATGTGACCTCAGACACTTAATAATTACTGACCTTGGGCAAGTCACACAACCCCATTGCCTTGCAAAAACCAAAAAAAAGGAAAAAGGTGTAGGCAACAATCATTCAATAAATCAACAAAATATTATGCTATGCAGACAGAACAAAAGAATCTTACTATTGTACCATCAAATTAAAAAAATCTGTCAAATAATTTAAATTGAATTGAATATTTGCTATTTGAAATAAAATTTTATTGTTATCTTTTGTTTTTTATCACCAGAATTTCTCCCAGTTTATATTCTCCCAGTATATATATCTCCTTCATCCCTTCTAGTCAGCTATCAGAAAGAACAGATGTTTATAAAGAAAATAAAGAAGAGGCCAAAAAAATCAGCAAACTAAACATTTATTAGATGCTCATTATACATTACACACTTTGAGGAAATAATTTAAAATTTATATGATTTGGCATATGCCCTCATGGAACTCAAAATCTGTTGGAATGATATAAAAAACAATTAGAGAATAATATATTATGGTAACAAACACATTATGGATAACAAAACACTATGTTCATTATTATTATGAAGAGTCAAAATAAATGGGACAGATAGCATAGCAAAAGGAAAAAAAGAAAGGGGAAAGATGAAAATGAGCTGACATTGTCATAGGAGGTTCAGAGAATAATAGAGGTTTGGCATGAATCTTATGAAAGATTTGTTGGTCTTAGAACTTAGACCTAGAAAACGAAGGAAGGTGAGAGATGAGCAAAAGTGTGAATATAGTAATGATTTTGATGAATGAATGATACAAAGAGAAGATCTGAAAAACTAGAATTAGGTAAAATTATAGAATGCCTTTGAAATCCGGGCTGTTTCATCTGAGAGATTCATAACAAATTGTAAAAAAAGTGTGACATGATGAAATTATTATAGAAATATTATCCTGACCAGAATGTATAGAATGAATTGTGAGTGTGTGTGTGTGTGTGTGTGTGTGTGTGTGTGAGTTTGTGTGTGTGTGTGTGTGTGTGTGTGTGTGTGTGTGTGTATGTTTCTATGGTCAAATTTGGATGAGTAAAGAGAAAAAAGATAGGCAAACAGACTAGAAGTCATTATAGTAGTTCAGATCATAGGTTATGTTACAGTGATGGGAGAATGGAGAGAATGGGTTGAATTCAAGAGATATTGAAAAATAATTTTTTTCATTCATTCAACCAATGAACATTTATTAAAATATCATCTCTATTCTAGTCAAGTAGTGGGAAACACACAGTTGGGGACTTAGGGAAGCTTGCAGAAGAAGGTAACATTTGTGCTTAGCCTTAAAGGAAAATAGAAATTCTAAGAGATGGTAAGACAGAATATTTTCTAGGTGTAGGGCATAGTCATTTCAAAGGCATGGGAAGTAGAGTGCCAAATATGAAAAAGTTAAAGTCAATTTATTATAATATAATTTTTTTTAGGTTTTTTTTTTTTTTTGCAAGGCAAATGGGGTTAAGTGGCTTGCCTAAGGCCACACAGCTAGGTAATTAGTAAGTGCCTGAGGCCGGTACTCCTCAGGTACTCCTGACTCCAGAGCTGGCACTCTATCCACTGCACCACCTAGCTGCCTCTATAATATAATTTTTAAGAGGAAAATTAGGTTGGGTCTAGGGTGGGAAGATCTTTAAATGATGCCAAATAAAGGAGCTTATATTTGTGCCTAAAGATAATGAGGAACATTGAAGCTTAATGAGTTGGAGAATGATAGAGCCAGAGCTACACTTTACAAAAAGGAGTCACTTTGACAGGTGTGTAGTGCATGGGTTTGAGTGGGATGTGAAAAAGAATAATGATTAATGTGTCCATTGAAGTAGACTAAACTAAGGATGAGGATGGCCTAAATTAAAATAGTAGTTGTGTGACAGAAGAGTAAAGGATGTGTGTCAGAGATGTGGAGGCAGGAGCAATTAAGATTTAGATCAGGGAAGCTCTTGTGTTAGAGCTTTTAAGAATAAACAGAATTTCCTGGGTATGTTTGGATATGTTTGAAGAAAAATGATGATTCAAAGATCATTTCCAAGTTTGGGTTGGCTGAAAGTAGAGTCCCTGCCCTAAAATAATCCCAAACAAATAATTTTATCATAATGTGATTATTTTGATCAAACCTATAAAATATCAGCATGATACTGGATCTAATGCAAGAGACTTTTCCTTCTATTTATTATGTATGTAATAGTTGTTTATGGTTGAATTACCTAAAATAGCTTTTTTTCCTCTTTAACCCATAGGTGATGGAGAAGGACAAGTTGGAATTCTTCTAACTTTAGCCATGTATATCATGGGAACCTTGCAGTGGGCTGTAAATGCCAGCATAGATGTGGACAGTTTGGTAAGAAATTAACAGCAGAGTATCCTTTATTTCTTCTAAGTGATTTTAATGAGGGGGGGGGGGGGATGAGTAAGAAGTACTGGAAGCTACTAATGCTTGGTTGCTGATCAGTAGTTCTTGAGATGTTGAGAATTTGTGGGCAGTCCTTGCCCATAAGTTCACAGATTCACTGTACTCTATTTAAATTAGATGGGAGCATGAGGGAGGACCTCTGAAGTTTCTTATTTGATTTTGAGCTACGTAAATTCCTTATTTCAAATAACCATAAGCTTTTAGCAAACATAATTTGTTTTCAGATCTTGGGGACAGGGAGAAATCATCCATTTCCTTTCAGTACATTGTAAAAAGCTCAGAATGAAGGAAGTATCATATGATATAAAAGAAAACACATTCATATATGCCATAAGATGAAAAAGTAACCTTCTGATTCAGTTTAGACAAAGGAGCAAATTTTGGGATAGAGCTATTATTTTTTAACTGAATTGCCCCCATCAGGAAATAAGCCCTGGAACATAAATTTGAGAAAGTAATTTGTACTCTTGAATACTATTCTTGAAGGCAGTAGTTTGTACTCTTATGAAAACATCCCTGAAAGAAACCCCACAGAGTCTTAAACCCATTGTGTATCAAGATTTCTCAATGAGCTCATTATATATGCTTGTGCAGCAGTCTCTGTTCAAGTTTAGGATTTCCCTAGGTTTTCAAAATAAAGTTTTCCACCCTGTCATAGGGAGCAGACAGTGTAATTCTGATCTGATCTTTGGGGAGGGGGTAAAATGAGATAGCATGTTTTAATGCAGAGAGTTCTGGACTTAGAGCTCAGATTCATGGATTCAAAACCTGCTTCTAACACTTAGCAGCTGTGGGAAAACCACTTAACCCCTTTGAACTTCAATTTCTCATCAATGAAAATATCTGTAGCATAGACCTTTGGGGATTATTGTGGGACTCAGAAACGATACTCTCTCTATATAGTGCTTGATAAACCTTTAGGCATTGCATGACTCTCACCTCTTGTTTTTATAGAAAACTCATTCCCATCTTGTTCGAAAATGTTTAGATAGAAACGGTCCTAGGACAAGTTTCTTTCCTCTTTTTCTTTTATAATTAATATTTGGCATAATCATGTGGAAGTGGATAAAATAACTACATCAAAGAATTTTAGGATGCAAACATTTTCTGAAGACTCACTGAAAGCATTTTTTGGTATAATACCAGTAGCACACAGGATGATTGTGATGAGATGTAACCAATTCTATTCTCATATTATTATGAATTTCTCTGCTATAGCTCTGAATTTTGAAAACTTTCCATCCCAAACAGCTTAGAAATTGACAGTGTTTGGTATGCTGCCATTCAGTCATTTCAGTTATGTTTGACTCTTCATGATCCCATTTAGGGTTCTCTTGGCAAAGATAATGGAGTGGTTTGCTATTTCCTTCTCCAATTCATTTTATAGATGAGGAAACTGAAGTAAGCTATTAATAATTAAATTCTTAAGTTTTTTATGGATCAGTATTATGTTTGGGTGGTTGTGGGCAGCATTATGATTGTTAATAATTCTAGTATGGTTCTGCAAGATACTTTGAGATAACTTCTGACATAATTAATTGCAACCACCAGATACTGTCTATTATTTACTCAGTAGGTGGCAAATTATTGCCATCTGCCTGAATATATTATACTGTTTTTTATTATTTAATTGACCAAACTGCATTGATCCCCTATGGCTTGGTCCTGAATTGCCACATCATAAATCCCTCTATTTCCATAAACAAATCCATATAACTTAGCCATTTGTTTGATGTTTCTTTTGTTTGCTTGTTTTGGTCGGGGAGTGTACCTGATTCTCCTATTGGCTCTTAGCTAGTTTTTAGATTCTTTTCAGTGTCAAACTATTTTTAGTGACATTCAATTGAATGCTCTATTATTAGCATTTTCTATTAAGTCATGACTTCTTACTTAAAAAGCATATCTGACCTCTTTATTGTGTGCTCTAAAAATGTCTCTCAATTCTTTTATTCCTTCTGGGGAGGAAGTAATCTAAAATTGTCAGGATACTTTTAAAGTCTATTATACTTACTTCATAGTTTGAAAAGTAAGCATTAATCCTGGTATTATCTATGTATTAATTACTTTAAATATCCTATTACATTTTTATTTTAGAATGGCAATATGTCTAATCTATTTAGCCACAGCTTTCTACTTGATAGTATAAAGCACTGAGGCTTGTCTATAGGAAATTAAGTTTTCATAATTGGATATAATTTCTGACACTTGTCCTTAATGAAGATTTTCAGTGCTCTTAAGTTCTTCAACTTTTTTCCTCTTTGACTTTCAGTCATTCCTCAATTACATCTCTAGTGTTATCTAATCTATCCTTAAATATGAAATTATCATTACTCAAGCTATGATGATGATGATGATGAGAATGATTATCTTAGTAGCATTAGAATTACATAGACACTGCATAACAAAGCAGAATGCCTTTCAATATTTGTCTAAATATTTTTGCTTTTATAATTAAGTTCTCTAAAAGGAAAAAAACCCCATACTTTTAACTATATTTTCTTCCTATATAAAGTCAATGAGAAACAAAATAATAGTAACAATGCGTCGTACCTTTAATATCTTAATTTGACCACTATAACAACAGTGGTAATAAATAAAATATTTGCTTTCAATACATTAAAGATGTTTATAGTTATAACTTTATATTCATTTAAGCTGTCTGACTTTAGCAAAACTTTGTTAAATTTTGATACACAAAAAATTAAATTATAAGCATATTAAAAATACACATCATCTCTGCTTCTGGCTTTCCTATAAACATTGAGACTATTGACTTAACCTTATTGTCATAATTCTTCCCATAGCATCAGATCCACAAGGATACTTAATGTATGCTATTTGATGTTCATTATTTAAAGGTGGTAGAAAAATAGCCAAGGATTAATGACTAAAACTTTGGGAAAAAAAGGTAGACTTTACTTCTATACTTGAAATTTCCCATTTTTTAAAAAAAAGTATAACCTGAAATTTTGATGTGGGGAATAATTTTAATATAAATTTCCAACATTACATCTAATTCTTCTAAATATGAGAAGATAAAAAACCAAAACCTATAAATCAAGGTTGAATAGGGCACAAGCAGCACAGCAAACCTCAACTCTAAAGAGGGTTTTCTATGCTACTTGTTGATACTATTAAAAGATATTTTCTTTTTCAAAATATGGACAATATTGCCTTTCCTTAATGCTTAACCCTTAATCTATTTCATGGAGCTGAATTTTAAAAGAAACTGTCACAATGAGATCATTCTGATACATCCAGTAATAAATGTGATCCATGGTTGATCTGCCTCAAATCCCATGCTAAAGTCTGAAATTATCAATCATTTATATAATTATTGTTTAGCACAGCTCCAGTATCTTATGTCTAACTTGGAATTAGTACCTGCAAATAGAAATATTTTTAACATTAATTAAGGAATGTTGGTGCTTTGTTGTTGAATACATTTATTTGCATAAATCCCTAGGATATCTTGTACTTTCATTTAATTGTTATTGCTTTTCTCAGCATTCCTGTTGCAATGGAGATGACCTTAAAGATTTTTTACAAAAAGAACTCTGAGCTTAGAGTCAGGACAAACCTAATGTTCGAATTCCTCCTCCAATATTTAACTAGTTATATGGTTTTAGACAAATCACTTAACCTTTCTGAATTAATTTGTAAAATGGGGATGATGATGATATTTGCATAGTCTATCTTACCTCATGAGTTGTGAGGAAAACACTTTATAAAATAAATTATAGTGCTTTAAAACTTCAAATGTAAGCTATTATTATCATCAGAGGCACTGAGGTGGTACATTGGGTAGAGTTCTAGACCTAGAATTAGGAAGACCTGAGTTCAGGTCTAGCCTATTTATGACAGACACATCTTGATCCCTATGGGGATGAGACCATCAATAAATTCCACTATGGACCTTTCCTACAAGATTATAGGCTTAAAGGACATTTTAGGTAGAAATTAAAAATTTAAGACCCCTGTATAACCTTAATACTGTTTGACAATGTTTTCACCTAGTCAAGGACAAGTTAATGAGTTATAACACAAAGCACTACTCAGGATAAGGAATATTTTTTAAAAAGAGGTAGGATTTTAGTTGAGCCTTGAAGGATGGGAGGAACTTCAAAAAAGAGACAGGGCATAAGCAAAAGTATAGGGATAAATTAGGCAAATCAAAGATAGGGGATGAAGAATGTTTCTCTTGACTGCAAATATGGAATAAGCAATGGAAGAAGGGTGAGATAAGGCGGAAAGATGGAGAGAGACAAATCAGAAGAACTTTGAATGTCAGTTTTAAAATAACATTTTATTTGGGGGGAATCAGGGAAAGATAAATGACATGTCCATATTTAGACTTAGAAAATGTAATAAAGAATGAGACAAAGTATAGACTAAAACTATCTACTAAAAAATCTATTCATATATTTAGAAACATTCAATTCAAAGCCCTCATTTTACAGATCAGGGAAGCAAGGCAAATGAGTGGTTAAGTGATTTTCCTAAAATCATGGAGCATTGTAAATTTAGAAGGTATTATTTGAACTCACATCTTCCTGACACAAACAACATTTGATCCACTATATCACCAAGCTTACTTTTTACCATAGGTAAAAAGAGAAGAGGTAAGAAGAGATGAGGGCTTCACATAGGGTGATTGAAATGAAAGTGGAAAGAGAAAATGAATTCTAGATATGTAATGGAAGCATAATACTTTCACAGAAATCAAAGGACTTAGTAATGGAATGGAGGTAGATGATAAGGAAGAAGAGGAAAGAGTCAGATAATTCTGCAATCATGAACCTAAAAGGCAAAGCTGATAATAAAGAGAAGTTAGGATGAGTGACAAATTTGAGTAAAGATGTTAAACTTATATGTTGAGTTTAAGGGATCACTTGATCAAGCAAAGTATATTTTTTGAAATATATGATATTCTTTTGAAAATTTTGAACTAGAGCTCTGGGAAAAGTTGAATATATAACAGCTGAAGTTGGATATATAGCAGCAGCAACAATAATGATGATAGAAACAAAAGACACACACACACACACACAGAGAGGGAGAGAGAGAGAGAGAGAGAGAGAGAGAGAGAGAGAGAGAGCGAGCAATATAAGATCTTCAAAATGTTTTATATACATTATTTCATTTGATCCTCCCAGTGACCTTGTGAGGCCACTCCTAAAAGTTTTATTATTATCCTGTTACAAATGAGGACATTGAAGTTCTTAAAAAGTAAATGATGCTCACTGGCAAACTGTATCATAAGTCAGAATCAAAATAGATTAGGGAATTGTTTGAATAGATAATTGAATTGTACACATTGTATACAATCTATAATTGTATTGTTCATTGATAATTGAATAGATTCATAGGATTCAGAGCTATACAGGACCTTAGAAATCTTCTACTTCAACCCTCTCATTTTACAGATCATAAACGTGAGTTCCCTAGTTGTTGTGACTTGTCCAAAGTCATATAGATAAGAAATAATAGAGCTAGGATAGGAACTGAGATAGTTTCCACTTTAAATACAGTTCTCTTTTCACTATACTCTGCTGCCTGGCAGAATGGATAAGATCTTAAGAGAAACAATGTCAAGATATGATATTGAATGTCATACATGTTGAAAAGGAATGGAAGAAGACAAGAAATCAGCAAAGAACAATACCAAAGCAGTTAGAGAGAGAGGAAGAAAAGCATGGAAGTAAAAAATTGTATAACATGAGGTGACTAGGTAGTGCTGTGGATAGAACAGTAGACTTGGACTCATGAAGACCTGAGTTCAGATCTACCTACTTGCTGTGTGACTCTGAACAAGTCACTTAATCTCTATCTTAGTTTTCTCTTCTGAAAAAATGGGGATTATAATTAGCACCTACCTCCTAGGGTAGTTGTGAGGATCAGTTGAGATAACATTTGCAAAGCAATTTGCAAACCTTAAAGCACTCTATAAATGTTATTATTATTATTATTATTAGTAGTAGTAGTAGTAGTAGTAGTAGTAGTAGTATATAAAGGATTAAAAGGTATAAAGAATAAGAAAGTGGTTAATGATGTCAAATGATTCAGAGGAGTTAAAAGGAATGGAAAATAGTAAAGAGGACCTTGTATTTTGCAGTGAGGATGCTCAGTGATTTTAGGACAATTTTAGCGGAATTAGAGATATAAACCAGATTACAGGGGACTGAGAAGATGAGTGAGTGAAATAAAGTGAAGGCAATGAAATTGAACTTTTTTGTAAAAAGAAGTTTTGACACTGAAGAGATAGAATGGCAGTTTTAGGAATTAAGACTCAGGCAAAGGAGCCAGGATATAGTATTAAATGGAAGATGTATTCAACAACTTGATTTCAACTTGTAGGGACAAAATCTGATATTTCTGTAGTGTTATGGTATAAGTACTTTTTAAAAAAAATGATCTCTGATCCTCCTAATAAATTGGTGTGGTCAATTTTAGAGTTTTTGTGATCATTCCTTCTTAATAGATGAGGTAAGGAAGCTGGGAATCAGAAGTCAATCTTATCACTTCTGGTAATACAATTGAAAGCACAAGCAGCCAGATTTAAATACAGGCTTACCTGACTTCAGGTGCAACCTTTCTATTCTGCTGCCTCTCCGTGTCCCCCCCAAAAATAAATAAATACACCAAACTAAAGGAGTTTGTACATATTTCATAAAGGGGCCCATGCAATTGGAGCCTTCATCCCTAGCAATTTCCACATTGACTATGTTTAAACAATATTGCAAAATGAGGAGGACTAAAAGGGAGTCATTTTACTTAGCAATGATGTTATAATTAATGATCTAGTTGAGAACATTTTCAGTAGAAAGCTGAGGGCACCACCTCATTACGATCTGATATTAATAAATCAATAGGAAACAAGAATTTATTAAGTGCTTCCTTTGTGCCAAACATAGCTTTTTAGTAAGGTTTTAAGTGACTTGGACTTCAAAATCACATCTGTCAAGGCTTTATCTAGAAACATTTAATCTAACTATTATATTGTTGTCAACTAGGAACATTCTTTATTCTTTTATTACAGTTGCTTTAATTAAAATCCCAAATTGTTGAATTTCATTTTTAGAGTGTTTTGATGCAAGACTTTTATGATCTATCCCCCCTCATAGAAAATAGAAGCTATTTCTATTGGAACTTATTTTCATATATCACAATAGTTAAAAAAATAAGTCTCAGGGGACCCTTTAAAGATTTTTTTACCACTCCCCTTCATGTCCTTTGGGCCATCCTTTTCTGGATTTTGGCTTCTACATTTTCTTTAGAATCTATCTGTTTTCATGCTAAAATGAAACCAAACAGAATTCTGTTTATCCTGGGTCTGCCTATGTGCCTTCCATATGCATCCCACTCATAAAGATGATTTTCAATATGATTTTCCTGTGACTAGTCTTGTAGATTTCTTTTTCTATAGATAGTGTACTATGAGAAGCACCATGGCATAATAGAAATAGCACTAGATTCAGAATCAAGACAGACCAGATTTGACTTCTGCCTCTGGTACTTATTAACTGTGTGGTCATTGGAAATTCATTTACCCTAAGACTCAGTTTCCTCTTCCATACTTATCTCACAGAATTGTTGTTAGGAACAAATGAAATCATGTATGTGATAAAAACTATACAAGCTTAAAGTACTATTTAAATTTTTGCTATTGTCATCTATGAGATGAACTCTTTGATGTAGAACAGATAACTAAATAACTTCATTCACTTCCTTTTCCAAACTACAGTTAATACAATTTTTTATTTCAATAAGATATTGGGCAGTTTATAAACACTTTTGATTTCAAAAGTCCAATCTGACTCAAAATTCTGGGGTGGGGGTGGGCATACACTTGAACTACTGCAATAATGACCCATTGAAGTGAAATCTACTAGAACATCTTAATATTTTCATTGTGAAACTAAAATTTTACATAATTTTGTTGAAGAATTTACTATAAATCACTGGTTAAATATTTGAGTTTCAAAGTTAAATTATTTTTTCAGCTATTTTTTTTCTGTAAACCTATCTTCTATTAGAATATGACATTTACTTAGCATAATTATAAATTTTTTTCTCATCTCATCAAGCATATGCATACTTGGAAAATAATCATAGTTATACATCTCAGTGTCAAATAATTTCATAGTAATAGGGGAAAATGCTAGAAGATATGATACAGGGGTGGCTAGATGGTGTAGTGGATAAAGCACCCCACCCTTGGAGTCAGGAGAAACTTAGTTCAAATCTGGTCTCAGACACTTAATAATTACCTAGCTGTGTGGCCTTGGGCAAGCCACTTAACCCCATTGCCTTGCAAAAACCTAAAATGAAAAAAAAAAAGGAAAACAAAAAAACAAAAACAAAAAAGGAAAATATGATACAACCCTCATTATATAAATGGGGGCACACAGCTCTTGGGAAGGGAAAGTACTGGAACTCTAGCTATCTAGCTCCTTAGACAATTGCTTGTTTGAGGGATTATCTTTTGATATATCATATTCCCAAACAATGGAATTAATTATAGATGAAATTGTGTTGTAGAATCTTCTTTTTAAAAAAGTAGAAGGATTTTGAAAGCTCAATTGATTGTCCCTTTGTCCCAAAAGTATTTAATTTGACATTTATAGCAAAACTTCATAATAACAAAATAAATCCCTTTATGGCAAAGCAGTTACTTGGATTTTTATACGAACAGAATTTGACTTTTATTAGCACTAAATCCAGGCAGCTAGGTGGCACAGTGGATAGAGTGCCAGGGCTGGAATCAGGAACATTCATCTTCTTGAGTTCAAATCCAACCTCAGACAGTTAGCTGAGTGATCCTTGTGAAGTCACTTAACCCTCTTTGCCTTAGTTTCCTCATCTGTAAAGTGAGCTAGAGATGGAAAATGGCAAAATACTATTATCTCTGCCAAGAAAACCCCAAATAGGGTCATGAAGAATAGATATGACTGAGAGATGACTGAGTCACAGCAAGAAGCACTTAATCCATTTATCATTTTTCTTTTATCTTAAAATTCTCATTTATCCAATTTCCTAAGTAAAATCAATGCACATCTAATTATAAGCAAGTCTTTGCACCTCTTTTGAATCTCATCAAGTCTTTTCAACATATTCATTCTTACATTT
Organism: Macrotis lagotis; assembly: GCF_037893015.1. Taxonomy (NCBI): domain Eukaryota; kingdom Metazoa; phylum Chordata; class Mammalia; order Peramelemorphia; family Peramelidae; genus Macrotis; species Macrotis lagotis. Next base: position 137,605,047 of record NC_133664.1, on the reverse strand, counting down.
CCATTAAGCTGTGACTACTTTGGAGTTGGGTTATTTGTAAATGCTTCTGTTAGCCTAATAAAGAATGATAAGAAATGGGGTGGCTAAATGGTGTAGTGGATAAAGCACCCCGGCCTTGGAGTCAGGAGTACCTGGGTTCAAATCTAGTCTCAGACACTTAATAATTACCTAGCTGTTTGGCCGTGGGCAAGCCACTTAACCCTGTTTGCCTTGCAAAAACATAAAAAAAAAATAATGATAAGAAAATATAAATAGTCATAAATATCTTGCACAAATTTTTCCTAAAAAATGATAAGAAAATATAAATAGTTATAAATATCTTGTACAAATTTTTCCTATATTTAATCCAATACTCTCATTTCTTAGAACCCATTTTTTCACAGTTTTTTATTTACCTTCTGAAAAACTTTTATGTTGGGTTTGTTTTTTTTTTTTTTTTCCCTGTCCCAAATTGTAAGGTGCAGGTTAAGTCTAAATGTACATGTTGATACTTTTGTCTCTGGCCTTTCTTTTCTTTCAGTTATCCAATACCAATTGTCTGTCCTTTGAAATTAAAGACATTTTCATCTTTCCTTCCTCTTTATGAAGTTATGTTATGATCTTGGGTTTTAACTACAACAACAAAAATCCCTTTGGGTGTATTGTGAATAGTTTAACATGATATTACAACCTTAGAGGACTGAAGCTAAAACTTGTAGAAGCCAAGGTCACTCATCTGTAATATGATTTTAATACCAGAACTCATGGTTGCTAAAATTGGACAATTTTTGCTTAGAGGAATAATATTCCTAGGATCTTTCCCATGAACATATATTCTAGGTTATTGCATGAGACACGCATTCTCCTTCCTCCCCCATACTCCTCAGAAAAAGTTTTGAAATAAGGAAAATTTCTATTTGAAATTTTCTACATTTTTCTGGAAGTTCTTTTTATTTACCACATGCTTACCCTTCTTCTCTACACCCTTCTAGGTATTTGTCTTTTGTCTTATTATTTTAGCTAATCCCTAGGTAAGGTATTAATTGATAACATCATAACCAAATATACTTCTTAATTCACTTAATTTCAAAAAACCCTCATTTGAGTCTTCCATCCCTACTAATTATTGTCATAACTCTACAATAGTTTCCTCTACTTTATCTATCATTCTCTTTTCAACCACTTACAATTTGACTTCGAACCTCATCATTCTATTGACACTGAGTTCTCCAAAATTATTAATGACCTTTTTAATTTGCAAGTCCAGTGGTCTTTTCTCTCTCCTCATCTTTCTCAACCTCTCTACAGTCTTTGACATTGTTGATCACTCTTTCCTCCTTAATACTCTTTTCTTTCTAGGCCTTCAGGACATGACTTTCTCCTGATTCTCTTCCTGCTTAATCTGATCATTTCTCAGTCTCTTTTGCTAGATTCTCATCCAGGTCACACCCTCTAATGATAGGTCTTACAAAGTTCTATTCTGGATTCTCTTCTTTCTATATACTATCTCACTGGATGATCTCTTCAGTTCCTGTGGATTTAATTATCATCTATGCTATGATTTTCAAATTTACCTATTCTTCCCCAGTTTCTCAATTGACTTCCATTCTGTGTCTCTAACTGCCTTTCAAATATCTCAAACTAGATATTCAACAGATCAACATCCAAAATAGAACTCAGTAACTCTCTTTAAAGTCTCCTTCACCTTCCTAAATACTATTAAGAGCAAGACCACCCTCCTAGTCTCCCAAACTTAAACTCCTATGTCATCTTCAACATCTACCTATCTCTCTCACCCCACATAAACAAGCTAAGACTTTGTACAATTTTTTTTAAGATTCCTCCTTTTCCCCTCTACTATTGTCATCATTCTAGTCCAGATCCACTTCACCTGATGTCTGGACTCTTGCAATAGCCTGCTGGTAAGACTACCTTCTTGTATTCTCCCCTCACTTCAATCCATCCATCTCCATTCAGCTTCCAAAGTGATTTTTCCAAAGCGTAAGTTTATATTACTCTATTATTCTATAAAATCCAGATGGCAAACACCTCCAGGATTAAATGCAAAATCCTCTTTTTGACATTCAAAATCCATTCTGAGTTACCTTTCCAGTCTTCTTAAGTTAGTTCCTACCATACCCTCTTGGATCCAGTGACAAGGACCTCTTTGCTGTTATATGAGCAAGACATTCCATCTCTCAGCTCTGGACAATTTTTCTGGTTGTACCCCCATCCCTGGAATGCAATCACTCCTCATTTCCACCTTCTGCCTACTTTAGCTAGAATTTTAATGCTATCTTCTACAGGAAGCCTTTCTCAACCCATCTTAATTCTAATGCTTTCCCTCACTTAGCTGTTTCATATTTATCCTATTTATAGCTTTGTAAACCTTTTTTTTTTTTTGTCTTGCTTCTCCCATTAGACAGTGAACTCCTTCAGGGCAAGGACTGTCTTTTGCCTCTTTTTTTTATCCTTAGTACAAGGTCTGCCACATAATAGGTGATTTGGACAACTCTCCAAGACTATAAGTATCAGAGAAGGTGCAGATTTGTATTGGTTAAGGGAGGTGCCTCACCTGGGAGTTTCCTATGCCGATAAATCATGGGATGGGTCCCAATCTTAGTCCCATTAACAAAGTTGGGTCCATATTTTTTTACCCTGGACTCTAGAGAAACCTCCTAGAATATTTAATCAGTCTGTATTGGTAAAAGGAAATGGTCCTTTCTTTTTTAATATTATGTTTCTTATGCCTAGATCTTTGCAGATCTAAAACCCATTTAAAAAAATTATGAAGATAAAACATGAACTTGAAAAGATTTCAAGGATTGTATTCAAACATTCTAGCAAATAAGTGGTAAGAATGCCATGTTTCCTATGGGTTATTCATATTGTCAGATTATTTAAATGGAGGAAGGATGGTATTCTAGTTCTTTTCAGAAAGGCCTATCATTTAGATCTTTCAGTGATGGATTTTTTTTTCCCTTTCGTCTAAGTGCTGAATATTTTGTGCCAAATTTGGGCCAAAATACTAATACAAATAATTGCAGTTTATATTAGTCTCTTCCTGATTTCCCTATAAATGAACCTAAAACAAATAAATAACAAATAAAACTTGTAGGAAACTTGTATTTTTTTCTTTTTTTTATCTTTAAATTTATTTTATTCTCATTTTGTACAAATGTTTTTTTACATTAATAAAATATTCTTGTTTACAAGTAAACAAAATACCCCTCCTCCCCCATGAATATAGATAGACTTGTTTGGGTGAAAAAAGTAAAGGGGAGAGAAAAAATTAAAATAAAAAAAATAATAATAGTAATAATTGTAGGTATGGCCAGTGGTGCAATGAACGAAGCACCAGCCCTGGAGCCACAAGCACCCGAGTCCATATCCAGCCTTATAAACCCAACAATCACCCAGCCGTGTGACATACAAACCACCCAATCCCCACTGCCCTGCAAAAACCAAAAAAAAGAAAGAAAAAAAAGACCCAAGATAAAATAAAATAGTAATAATAGTAGGGGTGGCTTGGTGGCAGACAGAGCATTGGCCCTTGAGCCAGGAGCACCTGGGTCCAAATCTGGCCCAAGACACCCAAAGATCACCCCGCTATGTGGCCCCAGGCAGGCCATCCAGCCCCACTTGCCCTATACCCTCCCCCAAATAATAATAACAAAAAATGTGCTTGAGTCTTTGTTCCAACACCAACAACTCTGTCATGGGTGGATCTCATTCTTTATGATAAGTCCATCACAAAAGTTATTTCCATATTTTTCCACCTTTGCCATTGCTGATCGCAACTCCCTCCTTTCTTATTTCTCCACTACCATGTACTCTATTTTCTCTCTCCTTTCACTATGACTCTGCTGTAGGGTTGCTGAGTGGCACAGCAGACAGATCCCTAGTCCAGGGGCCAAGAAGCCCTGAGCCCCCATACCACCCCTAAGGCCCAGAATCCACCCGGCCCTGTGATCCTGGGCAGGCCTTCCATTCCCAGCCCCTTGCAAGAAGTAAGAAAGAAAATGTGTAATATCTGGCCACTCTCCCCCCATGGTCCATCCTCTCCTCCTTTATTCACATCCCCACCCCTTCCCCCTGCTCCCCCCCTCCTTCTTACTCCAGATGTCTATACCCCATTGAGTATATTTGCTGTTTCCTCTTCTAGCCATCTCTGATGAGAGCAAAGTTTCCCTCATTCCCCCTTGCCTCCTCGCTTCCATATCATTGCAATAGCTCATTGTAATAAAAAAAATCTTATGTGAAATATCTTGGACTATTCACCCTCTCCTTTTTCTTTCTCCCATTCCATTTCCCTTTTTTTCTATGGACTCCATTTTTACACCATATTTTATCTTTGAATTCAGCTTTCTCCTGTGCTTCAACTATGAAAGCTCTCTCTCTACCTGCTCTATTAACTGAGAAGTTTCATATGAGTATTATCAGTGTCATTTTTCTATGCAGGAATACATGCAGTTCATCCTCATTAAGTCCCTCATATTTCCCCCCTCCCCTCCAATCTCCATGCTTCACTTGAGTCCTGTATCTGAAGATCAAACCTCCTGTTTAGCTCTGGCCATTCCAAAAGGAACCTTTGGAATTCCCCTGGTTCATTGACAATCCATCTTTTTCCTTGGAAGAGGACATTCAGCCTTTCTGGGTAGTTCATTCTTGGCTGCATTCTAAGCTCTCTTGCCTTCCAGTATATTGTATTCCAAGCCCTATGAGCTTCCAATGTAGCTGTTGCTAAGTCCTGTGTGATCCTGACTGCAGCTACACGGTATTTGAACTGTGTCCTGGCTGCTTGTAATATTTTCTCTTTGACTTGGTAGTTCTGGAACTTGGCTATAATATTCCTAGGGTTGGCTTTTTGGGATCTCTTTCTCAGGGGGATCGGTGGATTCTCTCCATTTCTATTTTGCCCTCTGCTTCTAGAATATCAGGGCAATTTTCCTGTAGTAATTCTTTGAAAATGATGTCAAGGCTCTTTTCCTGATCATGACTTTCAGGTATTCCAATAATTTTTAAATTATTTTTCCTAAGTCTGTTTTCCATATGTTTTTTCAATGAGATATTTCACATTTTCTTCTAAATTTTCATTTTTTTGGTTTTGAAGTATTGATTCCTGATTTCTGGTAAATTCATCAATCTTCCTGAATTCTATTCTTTGTCTGAAGGATTTGTTCTCCTCAGAGAGTTTTCTTATCTCTTTTTCCATCTGGCCAATTTTGCTTTTTAAAGCATTCTTCTCCTCAATAACTTTTTGAACTGTTTTATCCATTTGACCTAAGCTGGTTTTTAGCATGCTATTTTCTTCAGCATTTTTTTGGATTTCCTTGACTAAGCTGCTGACTTCATTTTCATGTTTTTCCTGCATCTCTCTCCTTTCTTTTCCCAGTTTGTCTTCCAACTCCCTCATTTGATTTTCAAAGTCTTTTTTGAGCTCTGTCATAGCCTGAGCCCAATTTCTGTTTTTCTTGGAGTCTTTAGATGCAGGAGCTTGTGCTTCCTCATCTTCAGACTGAGTATTTTGGTCCTTCTTGGGCTCATTTGCAAAATATTTCTCAATAGTCTTCTTTTTGTTTCTCTGCTTGCTCATTTTCCCAGCCTGGGCCTGGTTTGGGGTGTTTCTGGAGCTTTTGGGACACTCCCACAAGGGTCTCAGTGTGTGAGGCTCTGTCCTCCCTCCTGGTCTGTGAATGACCATAAGTGCCCCACTCTGCCATGGGGCTGAGGTGGGGGGGGGGCCTGCTGTTTTATGGGGGGGCCTAGACTGCGATCAGGATCTGAATGTGGTCAAAGCCCCAGAGTCCTGTTCCAGAGGCAGAGGACAGAGCTCTGCAGTCTCTCTTCACTCCTCTCCCTCAGCTCAATGGGCTCATGCCCTGGGGGCTCCTGCTTACCAGCTCCTCCTGCTTCTGTTTCCTGGATCAGGGCTGGGGAAAGACCATGCTGCTCACTGTGTGCCCTGAGGGCTGGGCTCCAAATGCTGCTCTGGCAGAGGTCCCCTGCTGTTCCCCCACTTTGTGCCCGGTGCTCCTCAGGGTGCAGCTCAGGAGACTCCCCCGCTGCTGTGAGCTGAGACTCCCAGCGCCCTGAGGCTGCCTCCGGGAGGCTGAGGTTCTTTAGCTCTGGCGGGCCACCCCTCTCCGCCTCTCCAATCCCGGGGAGCAGAGCCTTTCTGTTCTTTTCCAGGTTACCTTGAGTAGGAGAACTGCCTCACTGGGACCCTTTGTGAGTTCTGTCTCTTGAAAGTTTAGTTAGAGTCCTTAGCTGATGAATTTTATCAGAGAGCTCCTAAGACTGATCCCTTCTTGTCACCTATTTTTTTCAATGTAGAATGCCCCTGCACTGAATTAGTGAGCTGAGGCAAAGGGCCATACCTACCTATGAAAGCCATCCTACTTCCTTATTTCTTCTAATAAAACAGTATACAAGTCATCACTTTGATTATCCCTTCAAGAACTGTGTAGTCAAAATAAAATGAGAAGAAAAACACAAGAAAAGGTATCAGAGAAAGAAACTGAATCTGCAAATTTTTTGTATATAAATTCTATTTAATAAATCTCCAGAAATGTTTAGAATGTTTGATGTGATCCAAAAGCAACTTTTTGCTTTTCCAGTTTCCCTTTTGTCTTTCAATTTTCAGTGTTTATTCTGGTTCCTGCTATAGATCAGGACTGCAAGATGTCTCAAAAAAAATCTCATTGGGAAGAAGAAGAAAACATGGTTTGTCTTCATTCCTTCTAAACTTGCTAATGTCTGGTTTTCTTACTTTGGAAGGAGCTTCTCATATCAAAATATCATTGTTAGAAGGAATGAATACCCCCTGTTTCTTTCTAACTCTAATGGAATTTCATTTGAGGATTTAAGTCTTTTGCCTCTCCTTTAAATGTATATCTTCATTCATATTTCCTTCTAGGGTTAATTCTATTTAATGAACCCTCCCCCGCAACCTAAGTCTTCCCCCATCCAATTATTTACTTACTATTCTATAGTAGTTCAACAAAAAGAACACCAGAGTCAGGTAATTCTTATTAAGTGATTTTATAACATTAAACAAATCTCTGAAACTCTTTGGGTCTCAACTTCATGATGTGCAATAAAGAGATTTGACCAGAGAGACCTCTTCCAGTCTTAAAATTCTAGTTTAGGGGTAGCTAGATGGTGTAGATAGAGCACTGGCCTTGGAGTCAGATACCTGAGTTCAAATCTGGCCTCAGACACTTTATAATTACCTAGCTGTGTGACCTTGGGCAAGTCACTTAACCCATTGCCTTGCAAAAAACCCTAAAAAATAAGAAAAACAAATAAAATTCCAGTTTAGATAAAATCTAAAAATATGTGTTTCTGTGTTTATGCCCATTTTGAATTTTGACTATTTTATGTTGAGAACATTCTGAAACTTTAATACTGTCCTCACCTTTCAGTTCATTCTATAGTCCTCATATGCTAAAAGTTCAATGATGGAAATAGCCAATATTCCAATTATCATGACTAATAAGGTTTCCAAGTCAAGTATATTCTAAGAAAGCTCAACAACAAAAAGGAGAAACATGAATAGTTCTGCAAAAAATTGAAGTTGGCCTTTCGCTGTGGTGAGATCAAGTCCCTGTCGGCACTAGCGCCATGGGCCGCGTCCTGCCTGCTGTTATAGGTATTGTAAAAACAAGCCGTACCCCACCCAAGTCCCGGTTCTGCAGAGGAGTTCCTGATGCCAAGATAAGAACCTTTGATCTTGGTAGGAAGAAAGCAAAAGTGAATGAGTTCCCATTGTGTGGCCACATGGTATCAGATGAGTATGAACAACTGTCTTCAGAAGCCTTGGAAGCAGCATGCATCTGTGCCAACAAATACATGGTGAAGAGCTGTGGCAAGGATGGTTTTCACATCTGTGTGTGCCTGCATCCTTTCCATGTCATCTGCATCAATAAGATGCTATCCTGTGCTGGAGCTGATAGGCTCCAGACTGGCATGCGAGGAGCTTTCAGGAAGCCCCAGGGCACTGTAGCCCAGGTTCACATTGGCCAAGTCATCATGTCGATTCGAACCAAGGTCCAGAACAAAGAGCATGTGATTGAAGCTTTGCGTAGAGCCAAGTTCAAGTTCCCTGGCCGCCAGAAGATTCACATCTCCAAGAAGTGGGGTTTCACCAAGTTCAATGCTGATGAGTTTGAGGATATGATAGCTCAGAAGCGCCTCATTCCTGATGGCTGTGAGGTTAAGTGTATCCCCAGCTGTGGCCCCTTGGACAAGTGGCGGGCACTCCACCAGTAAATGGGGTGGCCTGTGAATTCAGCCTTATGAGGCATAAAATAAACTAAATACTGCATAAATAAACTAGGTATTGCCTGTGGAAAAAAAAATTGAAGTTGGTGAGGGAAAGAATTCCACTGGAAGAGTCTTTGATTCAATAAACACCTACTGGAGATATGGTGGAGAGGAAAATATAAAGATAAATGAATCAAGGTTATTATCCTCAATCTAAGAAAGGTAAGATATATAAGCAGCCATAAAAAAAAGAAATAGAACATGCTATGGATGACAAATAAGTCCACACATTCCTAATTTTTATCTATCTATCTATCATCTATCTATCTATCTATCTATCTATCTATCTATTTATTTTAGGATTTTGTAAGGCAATGGGGTTAAGTGGCTTGCCCAAGGCCACACAGCTAGGTAATTATTAAGTGTCTGAGACCAGATTTGAACCCAGGTCCGGTGCTTTATCCACTGCACCACCTAGCCGCCCAGACAGTACTCTTTCTGATCTAGTGACTCTATTTTCCATTTCCCTGTATTAAGTTAGACAATAGCATAGGATTCCCTTATAAGTTATGAACATACACACAGAGCAAAGTAAAGATTAAAATGAACAAATACATGGATTTTAAACTATTGTAGAAATTGATGAAAACAAGTACTACAGTAAAATTACTGAAGGGTTAGTTTTTTTTAGTATCTCTGGAGAAATCTCATTTTAACTCTTGCACTGTTAATGAATACTATCCATAGAGCACTTTTGATTGCTATTTTTATGGCTTATATAGACTTTATATATAAAATCTTATTTTGTAAATATATTTTGAGTGCAGAGGACCTACTATGAATCTGGATGAAAAATATATCACAAAGTAGGAGGTGGAGGTTGCCAACAATGTGATTCTAAATTTGCAATCTATAATATTTCAAATATGGAACATTTTAAATATGGTAGACTTTAAAATTGTTGACTCTTCAGCTATGTTTTACAATTTCTTTAATTTTTTGAAAAATACATTTATTTAACTACTTGTTGTATTCCTCCAGTAGACTATACATTCCCTGAATAATATTTTTTTTATTCAGGGTATGTATGATTTACTGAAGGAATACAACATGTAGTTAATTATTTTGGGGCTTGCTTTTATATTATCAGCAATATTCTTTCACATAGGGAGAAAATATTAATTATTACCTGGATTGAATTAGATGTGGTATTTATTGTTTTTTGAAACAGTGTTAGTTTTTTCAAAGGTGATAAATACTGAGTAGAAAAAATCTGAGATTTGTGGCAAGACAATCTGAGTTTCCACATTTGCATCTTGATTTATTACCCTCATGATCTAGGACAATGTATTTCCCCTCTCGGGTTCCCATTTTAATCTTAAGTAGGTCTTTCATTTCCCTAATATTCAATAAATAATTGTTCTAACTTTTTTCAGGCTTTGATAACCAGGTTTGTTGTTGTTATTGTTAAGTCATGTCTGACTCTTCATGAACCCATTTGTGGTTTTCTTGACAAAGATGCTGAAGTGATTTTCCATTTCCTTCTCCAGCTCATTTTACAGATGAGAAAATTTGAGACAAACAAGGTTAAGTGACTCTCCCAGGGTCACATAATTAGTAAGTATCTGAGTCTTCTGACTCCAGACCAGGCACTCCACTATACCACCTAGCTGCCCCTGATAGCCAGATTGTACAAATTGTGCATTTATTGCTATAATGCCTTATGTTCTACTTTTGTACAAAGGAATCTATTATTGTACAAAGACTTGAACCTATTATTTAGCCTCTTTATTCATAGCTTCTAGAATATGACAGGTAAAAAGATATAAAGAAATAAGGCAAAGAGAAATTTTTTAAGTCCAATTGACCTTGTCATCAGCAAAAGGATTAAAAAAAAGACAAGAAAATAGTTATATAAATATCTAGCCACATCTTTTGCAAAAGAAACTAGCTAAATCTTTAAATCATTATTTAGATTAGAGATTTAGGTCATTAGACTGAAAACTGAGAGATTATGTACTAAACATATTTGATATATTATCCCAGAAAATTTTATTTGGAGAATGTAAAAAAGTAGAATCATTGGAACATATTGGATAGTGATCCTAAACAGAATACCTGGATAAAAGGCCTTTCACACACCTTGATTTTGTTATCCTGGGAAAATCATTTTAACCTCTCGGTTTCCCAAGATCTCTCTAAAACTTTATATTTTCTGATCAGTGGTTGATCTCAGTCAATCAGCAAATATTAAGCTTCTCTTTTATCTCAGAGACTATACTAAGTTTTGGGATAGAGATGCAAAGAAAAACAAAATATAGTCCCTACTCTCAAAGAGCTCACAGTTTAATGAGGGAGATAGTGTGCAAATATTTATATATATATATATATATATGTACATATATATATATATATATATATATATATATGATAAATTGAAAATAATCCACAAAGAGAAGATTCTTGAATTAAGGGAGACCAGGAAGTTTCCTGTAGAAGGTGCAATTTTAGATGGGCCTTGAAAGAAGCCAGGGAAGACAAGATGAGGCAGAGATGAGGAGGAAGATGAGGAGAAAGAACGTTCCAGATATGGGAGACAGTCAGAGAAAATCTCTCAAGTCAAGAGATGGATTCTTTTTTGGAGACCAGCATGAAGGCCAGTATCACTGAATTGGTAATTTATGTGTAGGTGAAAGTTCGATGGGAAGAGAGGAAAGTTGTTTAAAATTTAAGGAGACTGGAAAAATAGCCAAGTGCTTTCTAATCTTATGAAATCACAAATCTACATTGTTATGCTTGTCACTTTGATAGAAGATGTTTCCTTACCTGAAAGTTTTATATTTATGATATCATAAATCCAATCATAAGCTGAGCCAAAAAAAAAAAAAACTAAAAACCTTCAAGAAATGATAATGTTCAGGCATTTAAGACTAGTGATTTATCAGTAAGAAATCATGTTGCCTACCCCCCTAACCTTAGTCTGGAGACCTGTTTGCAGAATGTTCTCAAATTATGCTAATAAAGTCTATGATCTATTCTACCAAGTTAATCTAACCAATCTACCCAATAATTAATCTCCCTACTACAGATTTAAAGGCTATTCTTTCTCAAGAAAATGAATTTTATTTTGACTTTATTAAAATTTAATTTCATTTATTTTTTCTTACATTTTGAGTTTTGAATTTTCTCCCTTTGCATTAAGGAAAGTCACCATATGATAGATGTGCAGACATATATGTAAAATCATATTATGTGCATATTATGTTCTTTTTTTGGAAGAAGATAGCTTCTTCCTTCAAGGGTCCTTTGTAATTGATTTGAGTTTTTAATAATATAAAAAATTTGACATTCATAGTTGTTCTTCCATCAATATTACTATTACTGTATATAATATCTCTTGATTCTTTTCATTATTTCATGCAGAATAATTTATTTTCTAAAATCAACCAACTCATTTCTTATAGCACAGTAGTATTCTATAACAATCATAAAATTTAGCCATTCCCCAACTGATGGGTGTTCCCCCAATTTCCAGTTCTTTACCACTGCATAGAGTTGCCATAAATATTTTAGAGCACATAGGTTTTTCCCTTTTTTCACTGATCACTTTAGGAAACAGATTTAGTAGTATTACTCAGTCAAAGGTATATAGATAATTTAATAACTCCTTGGTATAATTCCATGTTGCTCTCCAAAATGGTTAGAACAGTTCATAATTCCACTGACAATGAATTAGTGTCCCAATTTTTCCAAGTCCCCTCCAATATTTGTCATTTTCTACTCCTATAATGTTAGCCAATCTTAAATTTTAAAAAATGGTATTTACAATTCTCCAATCAATAATGATTGAGAACATTTATGACTACATAAGAGTTTTGATTTCTTCATTGAAAATCTTCATATTAGGGCAGCTAGGTGGCGTAGTGGATAAAGCACTGGTCTTGGAATCAGGAGTACCTGGGTTCAAATGCGGTCTCAGACACTTAATAATTACCTAGCTGTGTGTGGCCTCGGGCAAGTCACTTAACCCCATTTGCCTTACAAAAAAAACCATCATATCCTTTGAACATTTATCATTTGGGGAATGATTCATGTTCTCATAAATTTGACAAAGTTCTCTATATACATTTGAGATATGAGATCTTTATCTGAGAAAATTGTCCACAAAAAATTTTCCTCCCATTTTTCTACTTTCTTTTTTATCTTGGTCATATTGACTTTATTTATTCAAATAAAACCTTTTTAATTTAATGTAATAAAAACTAGCCATTTTACATTTCACAATGTTCTCTATTTTGATTTTCTAACATAGCTCAATGTAAATAGGTAAATACTATGCTTCACTAATAATATAAAGAGCGACCTTCATCTTTTTAAAAAAAAATGCATTTAAGGCAATGGGATTAAATGACCTGTCCAAGGTCACATAGCTAGGCAATTATTAAATGTCTGAGGTTGGATTTGAACTCAGGTCCTCCTGACTCCAGGGTTGGTGCTCTATCCACTGAACCCGCTTAACTATCCCCTGAATTTTAACTTTTAATGGAAATGTAGCAAAGTGGACCTCATTCTGGCTCCTCTGCACATGGCCCTAATTAAATCAGCAGGAATAACAAGCCCAAAATTAATTTCTATGCAAGTTAGGTACTTTGGTTGGTAGTCCAGCATCTTAAAGGTAATTTACAGCTGAGGGGTTGTATGTCAACAACGTTTTTTTTTTTTTATGTATCACAGTGAAGAAGTTTAGCCAGCAACCCTTGCCTTAAAATATTGATTAAATAAAATAAAAAATCTCAATGAAAATGATTGGAACTCAAAGTAAAATTTCTATGCTGTAGTCTACTTTAAAAAAATAATATTTTAATGAAAATATGCTAAAAATGATTCGACATATATAACCTATATCAAAATACTCATCATGACAAGGTAGGAGGGAAAGGAGGGCAGTAGAAACATGTGGAACTCAAAAGCTTACAAAAAGATGAATGGTGAAAATTATCTTTGCATATAACTGAGAAAAATAAAAAATATATGTAATTTAAAATGCTTAATAAATAAAATTAAATAAAACACACAAAATATTTTATTTTTCCCAAATTACATGCTAAAACAATTTTTAACATTAAAAATTCCTTTCTCCCTCCCTTCTTCCCTCTCTGAGATGTTGAGCATTTTAATTCAAATGGCAGAATATATTTATATTGAAGAAAGTTGAAGTTACAAATTTTAGGAAGGCCTAATAATGTACAATAGAAAGAGCAGTGACTTTAGATTTAAAGACCATGAGTAAAAAATCACAGTTCTGACACCTGTAAGTGGTATGTAGCATTGGGCAAGTCCCTTATCCTCCCCTCCCACAGTTTTCTTATCTGAAATTAGATAACAGCCTTAGAGATTCCTTTTTATCTCTATGTCTACATCTCTGTGATTCCATGAGAGCTTAATAAAAAAGAAAAGTATTGAATTTGGAGTAAGGGACATGGGTTTAAATCCTTTCTGGCTAACTCATTACTTGTGTGACCTTGGGAAAAGTTCCCTTACCTCTTTGGTCTTTGCTTTCCTCTTTTGCAAAATGTTTGTCTTAGACTATATGATCTTGAAGTTCTTTTCCAGCTCTAAAATTTTGGCCCTGAAAAAGTTGCATTACCGTAATTCTTCATTTAGTTATGTAGATTCCTGAATATGAGTCAAGCAATGAAGCTTTTGAACAATGACATCTATGATTATACTTCAACACATGTGGAACTAAACATAATACAGGTGTCAGGAACCAGTAACTAACTCATCCTTCCTCCCACACCCAGAAATGTTCCGAAGTATTTGCAGCAAATATCAGTGCTCATTCTGTAAATAAGGAACCCTTAAACAAAAGGTGACATCACATATCACTAGACAGAGATGTTCAGCCAGATGGTTTTCTTCCTGTCTTAGTATCATTTGCTTAAGAACATGCCACTGTGTGGCAAAGAGATAGTGAATTGCTCTAAAAGAAAGACAAGAACTGTCCTTTTTTTCTTTTGACAATTTGATGGATGAATTGTATTCTTTGGATTCCATATCATATTTGTGCTTAGAAGATATCATGTCAGATAGCATTATCCTTTTGTACTTTGAAGCTTAACCCTGAGATTGTATAATACATTCAATTCAGTTGGCTCAAATATAGGTCCTTAATAAATAACTAGCTAATAATACTTAATGCTAAGCATTTTATAATTATTATCTTGTTTGATCCTCACAATCACTCTGGGAGGTGATGCTATATTATAGGAGGAAACTGAAGAAAATAGAGGTCAAGTAATTTATCCAGAGTCACACAGTTAATAAGTGTTTGAGACTGTATTTGTACTCAAATGTGATTCTCTAGAGATTACCTACCTACCTCAGAGTACATTAGGCAAGTAGGAGCTATATAGGTCTATAGCTTTCAACAAAAACTTTATGTCATATCCATATAAATGAACCATTTAAGCCATAGTCAAACAGATGATCTTTGGTAGAACAGTGCAAGGGATTACAACTAGCAAAAACTATGTGTCCAGTTTTCTAATCATATCACTTTAATACCTAAGGTTCCCCAATATCCCCTTATATTTCAGTTTATTAATTTTTCACTATTTTTAACTGAAAAGTTTGTTAGGTTGTTTCTGATGCTAATAAGCATATTGGTTTAATTTTTAGTTAGATGGGTGTAATCCTAGTTCAATATTACAGTTGATTAATTGGGAAACTCAGTGTGACTTAAATGGGAATGATTGTGTGATCATTAATGACAAAGAACAGTTCTACAAATGGGAGAGTAGATGCAACCATAAAGTCATTTTTTATTAGTAGGGATATTATTAAATAAAATGATCATACAAATTTCCAACACACAAGAGATAAAAGATACAAATAAACTACTACTAAAATTAAAAATTCCTAAAAATCCCTTATATTATTTTATCTAAGAATGATGTAGAATTTGCAGAGTTGAAAGACATTTGTAATTGAAAGAATTGCAAAATTGAAAAAAATAAATTTCAAGGATTCAGTTCTGCTTGTGAAAGCAGCCAATATTTAATAGATGTGGCACATATTTTCTAAAAGGCATAATTTATTCAACATGGCTTACTGCTTTTTTACAAAATGTTTCTTAGTTTAAAAGATAACAGAAGAGTTTTTTTACAAAGTTGGAATTTCCTATTTTCTATATGATCTTTTACCTTACCCAAAGAGTAGGCCAGGTCTTAAGCCTTTTGTTTAAGGATACTGAATTTATGACATGGAAAGTAATTTTCTCTTCTAATTCTTAAGGTAATTACACCTTAGGTATATACAGATGATCTTTGGTAGAACAGTACAAGATATTACAGCTAGCAAAACTATGTGTCCATTTTTCTAATTATATCACTTTAATACCTACAGTTCCCCAATATCCCTTATATTTATTAATTTTACACCTTTTAAGTAAGGTATAATTGCCTTCCCTAGACATTCTCTGATCTTCTTTGTTGACACCATGAGAAAAAAAACTGAGAAAAGGTTCTCAGCACTAGGAGAGCTAGTTTTGAGCAGAGTTTAAATTTGGATAGATTCCTTATTGTTTGAACAAAGTCAAAGCAGTGCTGAGATTTTATATTATGTTTACATTTATTTGTTTGCTGCTTAAAAGTTGTTTTCTATTATACTTCAGATGAAAAAAAAAAGGATGATCCAGTGAAAAGAGCGCTGGACTTAGCATCAAAGAATTTACATTTGAAACTTACTTTGCATGCAGAATCTTTGTGGGACCTTCAGCAAATAAGGCCCACACATCTCTAGATCTCGTCTCCTTATCTATAAAAATGAAGAAATTAGATTAGAAAATGACCTGCTGGGGGTTCTTCCACTTCTAGAGCCTGTTATCTGTTCTACACAAAAGTTATGCAAGCAGAAATAATCTCTAGAATAATCACTTATCCTGATTCCTTAATAAGAAATATTCCTAGGAAAATTATGATGTGCCTTTTTGATTCAAAACTTCTTAATCTTCAAAGATCAGGTTAATGAAATGACATTGTCATTTCACAAATCTACATTTTGAAAGTGAACTGAATAATTATGACCTCAAAACATTTCCAAATTATGTTTTTTTTTTCTTTTGAGGATAAATATTTTGAGGCCTCTTTAAACTGTGGTCTTTCTTGTTGGGAGCCAGGGTCTCTAAGCTGTTTGACACAGTCGCAGCAAGAAGACTCAAGGCAATCACACTGCCTGATGGAACAACATTTCCTTCTTCAATATATATAGGAATTCCATGCATATCAATATTTATACGTTTATTATTGATTGCAATATTTACTCACCCTAACAGTAGAATGACTATAAAGGAAGGATTTCAGAAAAATTCCTTGAATAAAACAGATTGTAAACTCTGTCCAAATTTAACAGGACTGCCTCTCCCTGAGGCATACAAAAGGCTTCAACATTATGAAATCTCTGGAAAACCCAACACTGGGAATTCCAAGGAGATGTCAGAATATATACAGGGAATACAGATACAAGATGGGTCAGATAGAATTCCAGGGAAATTAATAGTTTTGCCCCCCCTTACCATACACAGGAATATATGAAAAAGATGGTGAGAAAATAGTACAGGTGACTGATATGTGAACTCTAGCAGCCTTAGTTTCATGGGAAAGAATAAAAAAGTCACAGAACCGTGGTTTCTACCAACAAGGCCTGAAAGAAAAATTGGTTATTGTAAGAGTTAATGGATGGGTGGACAAGCATAAAGACCCTCACTATAGATTGTTAAGGAAGTGTATTGAAAAACATTACTTACACAGAAAATATAAAAAACTTTCCATTAAAAGAATTGCTTAATTAATAACTTTAAATGAACTAAAAATTATACAATGTAATAATAAATAAGGTAACAGGTTGAGGTCATCATGGTCTGAGTAGGGATAAGAAATCATGATTATTAATTAAACTTGTAATCACATGATTAAAACTTGTAACCACATGAATTATATGATTGATGATGAAAATTGTACACTTTTGTAACCAAGGAAATGATCTTAGCTTGCTTGCTTGAAACATACATGATTCTGAGACTATAAAAATAAGTCTAAGCAGCGGATAGTCAGTCAACCTGCTCCTGCCTTTACCGCCGACTCTATCCCTCCTGTCAGGTTCCAAGGACCCCACAGAGGCTGGACCCCCACACTTTCTAAATTATTTCACTTGAATCTCCACCTTACCAATAGTTGTATACCTAATTTATCTTCCTGACCTTCAAACAGTAGCTTCTCTACAGTTTTGCAAATTAAATTATGTTAATTGCTGTGACATACAAAGTTTAATAAGCCTTACTTAAGAATTAATTAAGTGGAACATAAGGAGAATATATCAGTCTCTGAAAGTCATTTATAATGTAGCATCAAGAAATGACAAGTTGGAAACAAAAGTTTACCTTTCAACTCTGCTTGAATCATTTATTAAAGATGCGGACTATCGAGTCCTTTCTATCTCAGCTAGCAAACCATAGTTCCACCCATCAGGAGATTGGTATTTGTAATTTCTCTCTCATGAATGACTATTGAAATTTGCTCCAAAGTTATGGACAAAGTATAGGATTTGTGTAGAATGTGGAAAAGAAAGAATCATAAGAAAAAAGAAATATCTTAGCAAAATAAAGAACCTGAGGATAGGGGCAGCATTGGTTTTTGAAATATGAATCATCAACTAAATGTTCCTTTTCTTCTCTATATCCTAGAGCTGAGGACCTTTTTCTATTTTCTACTACAATCAGCATGAGGCAAAAATTATATAGTAATTCAATTGAATTGATTGAATATTTATTAGCTGCCTACTTCATGGAAGGTCCCATACTAGGAAAAGCCCAAATCTCCATAGAAATAATTCTTATCCTTACTCTCCAAAGTGGCTTTAAATTCATTTTGCAATAGAAAAATCTGTCATAAAGTTTCTGATTTATAAAGCCAATATCAAACACTGATACTCAGATAAATTATGGGGAATAAAAAATCAAAGGTAAACTGTAGAAGGATGTAAAATAGTAGATATATAAATTTAAATATTTCAAGTCTTCTCTTTCCATATAGAATACAGGTTTTCACAAAATGTTATTAGGGATAGAAATAAGTATGACTGTTAATTAATATGAATGGACCATTCCATTTATTAATTTGTGGTAAACATATATGTGTATAAGTATGCTCTTCTTTTTCAGTATGCTCAAGTGAATTGTCTTTCAAGTTTAAGGGTAATGCTACATCCATTATCAGAGATGGAAGGTCCTAATAAAGCTCTCAATACAATTTGCTTTTTCCCCTCAGAAATATGATATAATTTAATTTTAATATTAAAATGTCATATTTGCTTCTACATTTGGGTAAAAGTACCCACAAACGACTTGATAGTTCTTTAAGAATTTTTTATTAAATGCTAAAATTAACCATGTTCCTTCCAAGCATTATTTTAACAGTCATCTAACATAACAGAATGAAAATTTGTCATAGAGGCAGTGCAGTAGAAAGCCAAGTACCTTTCATAGTTTTTGGAAGCTTGAAACATTTTGCTTTGTGGCACCAGTTGTATAATATTGTGTAATAGTCTAAGGTGGGAAAGGAAAATCTTTTTGTCCACTTAAGCAAAAAGAGTGAACATTTGTGAGTCCCTTGCTTAATTGCAAATGTTATTGATCACAAAATGTCAGCAGGTTAATACAAAACCCATTTGTACAAGACATAACTAATTATTCTTTGTTAATCTTTTAAATATAGCCAACTATTTCCTGTTAAATCACTGAAAACTCTCAGACAAAAACTTGGGTGACTGTACCTATGATTAGGTGCCATGATAAGCTGATACCACTTCTGATGGGAAGAACTTTGTTTTAGGAAACAATTATACTATTTATTGCTTTTGGTGAGGATTTTAATCCTGCCTACCTCCAAATTCAAATATTGTTTATTTTGGTTTCCAGATGCGGTCGGTGAGTCGAGTATTTAAACTCATTGATATGCCAAGTGAAGAACCCCTACCTACCAAATCAACTAAATCAACCAAACCATCAAAGAAAAATCAGGTTTCACAAGTTCTGAACATTGAGAATGAGCACGTAAAGGAAGAGAATAACTGGCCCTCTGGAGGTCAGATGACTGTCAAAGACCTCACAGCCAAATATACAGATGGTGGGAATGCCATATTAGAGAACATTTCCTTCTCAATAAGTTCTGGGCAAATGGTGAGACTTAAAATATTTCTTCTTTTACTTATCCTGTCATCAATTTTAATTTGTAATGACTGATGGCAATATAAATTGAATCAAACCTCTTTTTAATACCATTGTTGAAGCAGAGGACTAACACTGGACTAATAGATTAAATGGACTTGGTTGTGGTTAGTCAACATAGTTTAGTGCCTAAAGAACTGACTTTGGAGTCAGAAAGATCTGTGTTCAAGTCCCTCCATTGTAACCTTTCAATTTTCCAGATCACTCTGTAAAGATTGCACTGCAATTAGCAATCTGCATGGAAAGAGAGTTAAAATTTGGGAACTACTTATACCAGTAAAAATAGAAACCAGAGTGTCTTTCTTCCCTCCAAAAATTCCAACCTTGTTATATAGTAATGTTATATAGTATATTATATTATACTAGGTTATATAGTAATGTTACACAGAATATGTAACATTTCATATCTATATTATACTATATTATACCATACTATGACTATACTATGACACAATTTTTGGACAAATTGATGCAGGTGATATGTTCACAACCTTAAAGGAGCAATTTTTTTTTCTAATGCAAACATTATAAACCTAATCTAAGATTATCAATTGCACTATAATTTTTTCATATACATTTATCTCTTTAATTTCTTCCTTGCCAAAATTCATCAATATTCATTAAAAATTATATAAAGATTCTCCTTAAAATACTATTTCCCCATTTGGATTTTATATCAATAAAACACTTGATATGGAAATTCTTAGAAATGGAGAGTGGCAAATTTGATGTCACAGTCTTAGGGAATAGAATATGAAAACTATAATATATTTGAAGCTATATAAGTTAATATATATGTAATATGTAACATAGTATACATATATTAAACTAATAATTTTATATTTCAATAATCAAAAAATTTAAAGTTTCATCAATAGGTAAAGAACATCGCTTCCTTGTGAAAACAATTATCATTTAAAGGGCATCCCTCTCGTGGTAAACTTTTGCATGCTTAGCTAGGATAATCCTTTGATAATAGATATACAATACATTACCAGGTCCATGAGAAGCTTGGTGGTACAATAGATAGAGTGCAGGCCTGACATCAGGAAGACCTGAGTGAAAATCTGACCTCAAGGCAATTACTAGCCTTAACTCTATAGCCTCAGTTATGTCATCTGTAAAGTAACCTGAAGAAGGAAATGGCAAAAAACTCCAGTATTTCTTTGTCCAGAAAACCCCAGAGGGCCTCAGGAAAAGTTAGACATGGCTGAAACAACTGTACAGCAACACCAGGTTTATACCCAAAACCTTTTTAACTGAGTAGAAATTTCCATAATTCAGAGTCTACTGAAATAGCTTTAGTGAGTCCAGGGTTATCCCTATGCTACAATGAAGCATAACAATGGAGCTTCATTACTATTTTATCAGTTATTGAGCAATGAAATTTTAAGATAAACCACCATCATAATGATATATAGTCAATTGCAACATCTATAATTTTCAGCTCAGATGACAGAAAGTAAATAAATATGTATTACCTCCTGAGGTCATAGGGAAGGATTTTAAAGGCAATCTGATCCTGCTCCCAACCCTATCTCATAGGGAGTGTGGTAGGATAGAACACTAGGACTTTAAGATAAGAATACCTTGACTCAAATCCTTTCTTGGACACTCACTAGTGATGTAGTCTTGGAAAAACCTCTTAATTGCTCTATGATTTCCCTTTACTATAAAATAAGAAGTTGAAGCCAATAACTTCTAAGGTCTCTTTCAACTCTAAATCTGTGATCTAGTACTTTTTGGAAATTGTCTAACTTAAAACCTCTCAAACCTAAATACTATTTCCCTTTTGGGTGTTCTCTTGCTACTGAATGCTATTGAAATCATATAACAGTTGCAGAACTATTAAGAGTATAATCAGAAATTGTCTTTCACAAAGAAACATGTAATTCATTGTTGATCCCTACTTAATGCCTAACATATTAATAAGTACAATGATTATTTCTTGAAGGGTCAATTTTGCCAAACATTGAAATAGGGAATATATTATGCTTTAAAATAACATGTTCCATAATCTCAGAATTTTAAAAACAACAACAAAACATAATGTCCTATACATTATTGGATCTAAGAGCTCATTGGAGAAGGTACTCTTTCCAACAGTACAAACACTCTTCTTGTGAAATTTTTGGCTGATCCTCTTAAGCTCCTCAACCACCCCAAGTGCTAGAAACTTTCTTCTAGGTCTCTTAACATTATATCAGTTCCTATATGTATATGGTATAACCATTTGTTGTTTAAATAACTCCTAATGGAGAATGTTGCTATAAAAATTGGATTAACTCTCTCTCTCCTCAGTATTTTTGTTTCCTATTTGTAAAATGATGCCCATAGCATTTCTTTCAGGGTTAGAGCTGCTAAGATCTTATTGAATGAAAAATGTTATCATTACCTCTTGCCCTAAAAGTTTAGTAACCTTGATGAATATGATTTAAGCCAGATAATCTCCTGTAGAGGAAGGTAAATGTTTAGCTCACTGTATCTGTGCTGAAAATGGTTTTTTACTTTCTCCAGGGATGATGTTCATCATGTGCTAGGTACAAAGATATAAATGCCCTTGCCCTTGACAAGTGTATAATCTATGGGGAGAGGCAACACACACACACACACACACACACACACACACGGAAAATAGGTATATACACAACATATATAATATAAGGTTGGAGATGGAGAAAACCATTAGCTGAGGATATCAGAGAAAACCATATCAAACGTGGTATTTGAGCTGAATTTTCAAGGATGGGTTTTTAATTAGCTGAAGGTGAGAAGGAAATTCATTCTAGTAATTAGGGACAGTCTAGGTAATGATATAGATATGGGAGTTGTAGTGTCACATATAAGAAACCATCAGAGATCAAAGCTGAGGGCCAAAAGGGGAGTGATAAATAATAAGGCCGGAAAAGTAGTTTGGAACTAGATTGTAAAGGACTTTAAATGCTATATGTAGGAATCTGTATTTTATCTTAGAGCTATTAGAGAGTCACTAGAGTTTATTAAGCAGGAGAGTGACACTGTCATACCTGGGCTTTAGCATAATCACTCTGTTAGAACATAGAGGATGAAGTGGAAAAGGGAAAGACTTGAGGCAAGGAGATCAACTAAGAGACTTTTGTAACTGAACAGAAGAAATAGATACCCACATAGAGAATCCTGAACTAGGGCAAAGGTTTTGTGAGGAGAGAAGTAGATGGATGTATAGGTGAATCCATAAGAAAAGATAGAATCCCCACTCTTAGATTGCAGTTTTCTCAAGTTATTGTTTGCTTCCAAAAGTGATTGGGTTTTATAACATGGAATGGTTGAATTTAGAGTTCAAAAGAATCTTAAAAATTATTTGGCCTACTCTCCTCCCCTCTCTTTTTATAGATGAAGAAAGTAAGACTCAGAGAGGGTAAAAGACACTCAGAATTGGACCCATAATAAGCAACAGAGTCCAGTTCAAGCTCTGGATGCCTGCTCTTTCTGCAGTCCCAGATTGCTATTCTAGTGCAGGGAGAATATTTTAGGAAAGATACAGGTTCTACATTGATTCAAGGAGTATAAAAGATGAATGATTGTATTTATGCCTCACCTTTGATATTTGGGAATTCAGCCTCTTCCTGTTGAAAGTATAGTTCATTGTTTTGACTTGTTTTATACAGGGGACTTTTCAGGCATGTGAAAATATCTTTTTCTTTTCTGACATCTTGGATGACTTCCAAGATGACTGTCAGCAAGTTATGGATAGTAATATTACATAAGTGAAGATAGGAAACTTTGACTAATCTCTTCATTTTGCTTTTTTTTCACTTTACCTACCAAACTTCCATCACTTCACATCTCTGCTTCAGAATTGCTCATCTCCTTTTCCCTTCCCTAATAAGCAACTCTGAAGAAAGCTTTTGTAGTCTAACAATCAAAAGGACAGAATCATGATTTTTTTTCCTAGTAAGTTTTGGCAAGTTAGGAAAAAGAATTCATACTGCAGGATTAGGGAGCATTTTTGTTCTTAGTCTTACACAATTTCTGAATTATATTTAATATCATGTTAATAAACCTATAGAGCATATGTATGTGTACTTGCATTTGTGTAAATCTGTGTGTGTGTGTGTGTGTGTGTGTGTGTGTGTGTGTGTTATTCTAAGTTACAGAACAGGAGTTAAATTACATTGGTATAAGGACTCCTCTCACTAGGACTTCCCTAAAACTATAAAATGACAGTTTTGTATGGAAATAATTTATTTCTTCTTCTTGAAACCAAATTTTAAAATTGTGATCATATAAAAAAGAAGCAAAGTAATATAATGGATAGGTGGGCTAACTTCTGACTCTAGAGGATCAGGATCAAGATGTTCCTCTTATTTACAATAGCTGTTTGGCTATGAGCTGGCACTTTACCCTTCAGTGCCCAAAGCAATTCCCTAAGACTGTGCATCAAATTTGCCACTCTCCATTTCTAAGAATTTCCATATCAAGTGTTTTATTGATATAAAATCCAAATGGGGAAATAGTATTTTAAGGAGAATCTTTATATAATTTTTAATGAATATTGATGAATTTTGGCAAGGAAGAAATTAAAGAGATAAATGTATATGAAAAAATTATAGTGCAACTGATAATCTTAGATTAGGTTTATAATGTTTGCATTAGAAAAAAAATTGCTCCTTTAAGGTTGTGAACATATCACCTGCATCAATTTGTCCAAAAATTGTGTCATAGTATAGTCATAGTATGGTATAATATAGTCCTAATACATAGGATCACTAATTCATGATGATTTTATTATGCCAAGTCTAAATATCACCAAATCTTAGCTGATAAATGGTTCTCTTTTTGTTGTCAAATTTTCTTATTAAAGGAAAACCAAGTGAGATGATAAATTATAAAATTCAAGTTTCTTTCTCTGAACCATAATTTTTTTCTCTTTTCCCTTTTATCTAAAAGAATAGTTTAAAAAATTAAAAACAATTTAAACTCTAAGCTTAAACCTTCATTGTTGGAATTGTTTTGAATGGAAAATCAAATCCTGACCTTGTGGAAATGGGATTGAACAGCCCTTTGGTGACTATCACAGCTGGATGTACCAGCCAGTGAATTAAATAGTCAATGTTTCTCCAAATTTCATTCTTTTAGGTGAACTTGTTTGCCTTCTCCATGTGTATTTCTCTATTTACAAAGGGGAAATTGCTCACAAATATAGATTCCTCCCTTCTCTCCCTTGGGAAGACTGACCCAGTCAGAGTACAGAAGAACACTGAATATGATGCCAAAAATAATAGATCTCTAGCTCACGTTCAAATTACAGCAACATAAACACTTAAATGCCACTTGATTTGTAAAGAATACTTAATCTGTCTTTGTTAAAGAAAAGGGTGATGTAGCTGAAATGAATGTATTGTACCTGTATTTCCCAGTATTCCCCAGGGCTACTACATTTTTGTATCTTATCTGTAGAAAAAGATGAGCACAACACGCAGAAGACTTTCTTCTTACCATGAAAAATCTTGTTTTCTCTCATTGTGGCATCTCCTAGAAAGGATAAGAAACTGAAAAATAGTAAAAACGAATACATCAAAACTAATTTGTTTATGATATTATTCAAAATGCAACTAAATCCAAATCTATTTAATACTCCCCCCCCAAAAAAAATAACTGTGATTGTCAAAATTAATTTTTAGAGAAAGGCAAGATTTCATTTATTTATTTATTTGTTTGTTTTTTGTTTATTTATGTAATTATTTTAAACAAGTCCCAGGACTAATACTAGCTATTATGAACTAAGCACTTTGAGCCACAGTTTCTTTATCTGTGAAATTATTCAGTTATTTCAATGGTGTTCAACTCTCTGTAACCCCATTAGAATCTTTTTTTGACACATATGTTATTTCCTTCTCCAAATCATTTTATAGATGAGGAAACAGACAAACAGGGTGAGGCATAAATACAATCATTCATCTTTTATACTCAGGATCACATAACTAGTGTCTGAGACTGGATTTGAATTCAGGAATAGCTCAGTGCTCTATCTACTGTACTATCTAGCTGCCCCAAGTTGGGAAATAGGACTGTGTTATTTGTACAGGGTTGTTGTTGTGAGGGAAAGACTTTGTAAATATTACATCACAATAAAAATATAGACTATAAAAAATCAAATAAAATAATGCTTATGTAGCACTTTTTAGTGGTAACTGATACAGTGTTTTAAACTTTGCAAAGCACTTTATAAATATGAACTCATTTGATCCTCATTAAAAGTTCTGTGAGATAGTGTTAAAGAAAAGACACATGGTTTCATTGTTATAGTGAATTCTCAGATTAGAAAATTCTAACAATCGAGGTAGCCACTTTCTAATTCATAGTTTTGATTACCTGGAATGCTGAGAGATTAAGTGACTTTCCCAGGATGGCATGGTCAATGTCATTCTGGGCAAGTCACTTAATGGTCAATAAGGTGCCAAAGAAGAGACTTGACCTCACTTTCACCTGGCTCTTGGGCTGACTCTCTATCCACTAAATTATTTTGCTTCTCATGAGGACATTTTAGTGGTCTTCTTGTCTTCATTCTAAAAATGAGCAAATTGAGATTTTAAACCAAATCCAATGTTTTACTATACCATGTTGCCTCTTCTAACCTTAAAAGGTTTGTAAATACAACTTAATATGGTGAAGAAAATATTATTATAGTGAAAATATTAGAAAATGCTCACCTGGAATAAGGTTATGTCTCAAAAGAAAATGTTCTGACATTAAATAACCAATCAGTGTGCAGTTTAAAAAGACAAATCCCGGAAAAGAGTTCTTACATGCCAATTATTTAAGTAACAAGAAGTCTTTGTTAGGCATGACCAAATGGAATTCTTTATTCCAGAAAATCTGTTCACCTAAACGCATTTATCAGATGCCGAGTAAGATATAGAAGACAAAACAAATGCTCTTAAAATGCAGTGCTTTGAAGTCAGTCAGCAGACGTTTCATTATTGGGACCAGGCTAGATGGGGGAATGTAAATATAATGAATGAAACAATCTTCCTTGGCAAAGAGCTTATAATCTAATAGAGGAAATACAGATTTAAGAATATGGAGAATAAAGGTATAGAGAATGAATGCAAAACAATAGGGCATGTAAATGGTGTAATATAGAGAGTAGCAGGTCTGGAGTGGGGAAGATATCTTCAGACTGTTCCTAGCTGTGCAACCTTGTACAAGTCTCTTCACCCCATTTGCTTCAGTTCTCTCTTCAGTAAAATGAACTGAAGAAGGAAACAGCAAACCACTTCAAGCATCTTTGCCAAGGAAACCCCAAATTGAGTCATGAAGAGTCTGATTCAATGAAAATGACAAAAACAACAGTAACAGAGTTAAATTCCAGGTAGTTTAAGAGGGAGGACACTTTCAAATGAGGGGCTCAGGAAAGGTATCATGTGGTAGTGCTTGAACACTATGCTGTTCTTTCATCCCTGCCTCTTCCTAGGAAGAGCAGGGAAAGTCTGAGGTCTGACTATGACAGTGTTTTGGTTGTATTCTCTGAAGATGTCATTTGTGGCTAATTGAAAGAGAACATGATCCTTTGACCTACATAGATAAGATCATGAGGTTAGGATTTAGAGATGCTAAATTCTAATTCCTCTTTTTTAACTACCAGATTTTAATTTGAGAAATCACTTCTCTGTGAGATTTGAAACTTCTCCATTTGTAAAGGGAAGATCCAGTTTAATTGAATGCAACTGTGTACAACAGACCATGATCTAAGGTGGAATCTATCATAATCTAGTGATTCAAGTATTGTTAGTCCAACTGAAGCATTAGTCTGCATAGTTGACCACGTTGCTCATATTGGTTGTTGGCAGAAATGTTTGTTAGAATAGTAGAAAAAATAGTCACAGATTGGTTGATCTGATGATTTCAGGAAATGACTGACAATGTCCTGAAATGGACATTCAGTCATTCTGAGAGCTGGAAAAGGCAACATGATCAATCTCCCAGAATCCTTAGCTTCCTTCAGAGTATAGCCTAGCTACCACCATCTACCCTAGACCACTCTTGGTCCCTCTAATGTTTGTATTCTTTTCCTTTTGAAATTACTTTGTATATGTGCTGTATTCACAAGGATACATGTTGTGTTCCCCCAGTAGAAACACTCTGAGGGCAGGGAGAATTTTTTTTCTGTTATGTCCCCAGTACACATGTAGTATATATATATATATATATATATATATATATATATATATATATATATATATATATACACATACATACATAGATAGCTACAGATGTAGATATAGAGTTGTATATATAATAATATTTATTACACACATATGCATCACAAATATACCAGTAGTATATACAACATACATGCATATGTATAGATACACACACATACTTTGTGTATGTATGTATGTATCTATATCTATATGTGTGTGTGTGTGTGTGTTTGTGTAGTGTGCTTATTTGCATATATGTTGCTTCCCTCAGGAGAATGAAAATTCTTTGAGGGGAGATACAATTTTTATTCTTATATTTCCTCTACTTCACATGAGGTAGCACCATTCATTACTGTATATACAGTAGTATAAACATGTGTGTGCATATAATTTTATATTTTTGTTGCACTAATATGTCTATATGTCGCTTCTCCAAGTGGAGTGGAAACTTTTTGAGAACAGGTATAGTTTTAATTTTGTCCCTGTGTCCCTAGTCCTTTGCATGTGATATTAAGTATTTTAAAACATTGGTTGAATGAAATCATCTCACTGAAGTGTAATGATTTACCTTGTTAGTCAGACCTCAGACCAAGAAGTCCCAGTGTCTATTAAAAATTATTTCTTAGGCTAATTCAATAAAATAGCCTATGAAACTCTTTTTTTGATTCTCTTTAATTATATATATATATATTTTTTTCTTGGTTCAATGATTTCAAGGTTATATATCACTTGGGTTATTTGGAAAAGTTGTCATAGAGCAGTTAACTCAATAATACTATTAAGATCAAGGTTTTGGGTTCCATCCCCATGTAGAAAAGTTAGCCTGTGTTTCATGATCATTGAATAGCATTTAGTCTTTTCAATACAAGCATTACTCACAGTTGAGGAATGAATTAGGAGCTATAGAGAAATCGATACCAATCTCTTCTTCAGATTGTAAAAAGAACTCAACAAGTGGACTTCTGTCATGGTGGCAATAGTTTTCTCTATAAAATTTATAGTACAATATTACATACAGTTTATTGATGCTTATAAACAGAGTTATTTAAAGCTAACTCCTAACTCCCCACCACTTTTATTTTACAGGTGGGCCTCTTGGGAAGGACTGGTTCTGGAAAAAGTACCTTGTTAGCAGCCTTTTTAAGACTACTGAACACAAAAGGAGATATACAGATTGATGGGATATCTTGGGATTCAATACCCTTGCAGCAGTGGAGAAAAGCATTTGGAGTAATACCACAGGTAAAAAAAAGTTTAAAAAATTAATGAATTTTTTTGGTATCAGGGTATCTCTATCATCAGTTGTATATGTGGCATCTTCAAGATGTTCTATAAGCATCACAAACTCATCATGACCAGATCAGATATCATCATCTCCTTCCTCCCCCCAAATTGTCCATGTTCTTAATGTCCCTCCTCTGGCTAAGAGTACCATGATCTTGCCAGACATCCATAGAATCATCCTTAACTTCTTTCTTTTTTTCCCCACCCTTTACATCCAGTTCATTACCAGGTCTCATTGACTCAATCTATCTGGGTTTATCCAAAATTTCAGCTGTTCTACATTCACATGCCACCACCCTAATTCTGTCTCTCCTGCCCCTTCACCCTGGCTGCAGTTGTTTCTTCACTGTTCTCTCTCCCTTCTCCAATCTCTCGTCCACCCTATTGCCAAATTGATATTTCCAAAGAAGAGGTCTGATTATGTCCCTCCTTGGTAAAAGAATTTCCCAAGTTTTCCTTTTGCCTCAAAGATAAAATATAAATTTTTCTTTCTGACTGTTAAAGCCCATCTGATTGGGCTTTAATAGTCTGGATTTCCATGCACATTGTACATTACTTTTCCACACACTTTAACTTCTTATCAAATAGGCCTACTATACTATTTCCTATATGTGACAGTCCATCTCCAGCTTCCACATCTTTGTGTTGACTATTCCCATACCTGGAATGCACTTAGAACTCAC
Organism: Macrotis lagotis; assembly: GCF_037893015.1. NCBI lineage: Eukaryota > Metazoa > Chordata > Mammalia > Peramelemorphia > Peramelidae > Macrotis > Macrotis lagotis. The sequence goes on along the minus strand of NC_133664.1, from coordinate 137,575,363 downwards.
CTCTCGTTATTCAAATAGCTACCTTCAGAATGAATGGTTTACCTAAGTGCTACCTCCTATGGGAAGCCTGCCTAGACTCTCCAAGATATTAATTCCTTTCCCCAAAACCTTATTTTGTTCAATAAAAATACATTCTTGTATTTAATTTTTTGTGTATATGTTTTTTAAATCTTTTAATAGAGTGAGGTCAGATATTGTTTTATGTCTTTGTATCCCCATAGTAACAGCAAATAGTAGACATTTAACAAATGTTTGCCTGCTAAATGCCTTTTTTAACTAGAAAATATTTATTAATTTTTTTCCTTTTTTACAAATTCTAATTTTTCCCCCTAGGAAAACAGTTCTTCTAGATATTAGAAGTACTCTATGAGAAATGGATATTATCATGTCATTGTTTTGATTACATTTCCTAGCTGATATAGTCATCAGCTGGAGCATTCTTAACCACTTTTTTCTTTAGCATTTTCCCCTGCTTCAATGCTCTAAGTAGCATGTTAGCAATCATGGTAGGTTGACAGATGTTTTCTAATACATAAGAGATACTGCTTAAATAACAAATATTTAGGAGAAACATTAGGACATGAAGTACTGGAACTGAAAATAAAGAGTATAATGATTGGGTTTTTTTTGTCTCTAGAATAGAGTGACCTATGTCAGATTAATTTGTAGCTACTTTTAAAATGTCATTCTTTGATTTGGGTCATAAAACATCACTAATATGCTACTACTTTGTACATTATTATGCAAGAACAAAAGTTTAAAGTGTGTGTATGTGTGTTTGTGCATGAGTGTGTGTATGTGAATATGTGTGTGTGTGTGTGTGTGAGAGAGAGAGAGAGAGAGAGAGAGAGAGAGAGAGAGAGAGAGAGAGAATGTTACCAGTTTTCATTTAATAAAAGTTAAAATGAAAACAATGGTCCTTGCAAAGTAGACATAACTGATCCAATCGAGGTCACTTTTGTAAATTCGATGTAATTGGCCCCAAATCTTGATAATGTTTTTCAATTAGTTTCCCTGCCTCTGCTTTATATCTTTATTAGTTTTATGAGGAATGAGATAAATGTAATCTCTCATGATATAACCTATTTAAATATATTTTATCATCATTATCATCATCATCATCACTTATTTCTACTAACAATTCACTGAATATATATTGCTATCTGTGCTTATTTTAGCACTTTTCAAGCTGGTCCTTCATCTTCCACTTAGAAAATAAAATTTACAAGCCAGGAAGATTTGAAAGATGGATTCCAAATCCAGATAGAAAAGGAAATTGTATTACTCACCAAAATAATTTTATAAAGCAGTTCTTTTAGATATTAAAACTCTCTAGATTGATATTTTCAATTATTTTCTCCAGTCTTTGTCATCTGCTAGAAAATGGATGGATACAAAATATTATATTTTCTCGTGGAAAAAAAATTTTCAAATTTACTAATAGCAAAAATTCTTAAGCATGGTAATGCAAAAAGAACATGCTTAAGAACAATAACAATAGGCAAAAGAAAAGTGCTGAGCCATGGAGACGAGAATCTGGTTAGCTGTGGACCTACTGTTAAGTTTATGTTGTTTCTTGTTCCCTTTCCTGCTATAAAGCAAACCTTGCTAAGTAACACAAAAAAGCCTTGTTTTGTTGTGTTGTTACTTACATAAAGATCACAGGATAATAGATCTAGAAGATCTTATAAGACCTTTTAGTTCAACTCCTTCATTTTTCAGATAAGGAAAACGAGATCAAGACACAAGCTGACTTGCCCCAAATCAAAATCACACAGATAGTTAAATAGCAAATTTGAAAATACATTCTAGGCTTCTCAAGTCCTCACCCTGTGACTTTCCTGTTCCAACAAGAGAGGTCTCTTTAGGAAGTAGCTTGGAATGGTGGATAGAGAGCTGTTCTCAGAGTCAGAAAGTCTTGGATTCTCCTGAGACAGAAAGTCCTCTGGCAATTGCTGCTGTTATTGTTCGTCCTTTGTTCTTGAAGAGGACCATGACATCAGGGAGGTGATGCCATGACAAGCAAGTGAATTGGATTTAAAAGGGGGGGGGGTCTGTGCTTACATGACTCTTACATTCCATGACTAGAGACTACAGAAAATCTACTCATACATCTCATTATTTGAATTTTCTTCACTGAAAATTATAAAATTTCAGAAAATCACAGATTTGGACTTTCTCTACTCCCCCCAAAATGCTAATACTCAGGACCCAGACTTTGACTTGTCTATATATATATATATATATATATATATATATATATATATATATATATATATATAAATTCTTGCTTCTTCACCAAAGTAAATCTGTTAAAAACTACACTTATTCCATCTCTCTCCCTACAAGGGAGTTACAAACCTCATTCACAGAGGGTCAGTCTGATAAAATGTTCTCTTTTTTCTATTTTCTTATAGTTTTGATAGATGGAGAACAACCAGATACTTCTCCTCACACCTATCTTTGACTCTGACTTTGGTGTCTGGTGCCCTGAACTCCAGGGTCACAGAAAGAACACTTCTTAGAAAGCACTGACATTCTTCAGAAATACACATCATATAGGGGGATGAAACCCACAGAGAAAACAACAGAATGGTTCCACATATCTTTGCTATATGAACAAAGAGATGTTTTTTATTTTTCTAACCTTTCTCTGAAACTTCTAATTCTCTTTATTTAAAAGCTTCCTGGTTTAATTTATATAAAGAAAATTCTGAAATTCTAGGGAAAATGTTTGGTTTTGTTTTCTACATTTGCTAAATGTTTATTTTTCTTCCAACTCCCTTCTTTCTAATCCATGAAAGACAAAATTCATTAAGACTTCTGTCAATAGAGACCTCAGAGAAATCAAGGTTAAATGATCTGCTGATCAAAGACCTAGGAGACTTGACTATGGCACTCCCCTTCTCCCTTAGGCAGTGACTTAGATTTCATATTACAACAGGTAAAATCACAGTAGGTAGTTATTTTTGGCAAATTCTTCAGTGACCTATCCTTTTCCCTCTTACAGTACTAGCTACTTTATGCTGTTGTCCTTGGAGTTGAATGGCACCCATGGAGAATGTAATAATTGATGTGGTAGGCAGGGTGAACAATTCAAGGCAGAAACTGCCTCTAAAACATTGCATTGATCTCAGGAGGAGCTTTGTAAAGGAAGGTAGAGATATTTGGAAATCATGAGACTAGCATCCAAAATTAACACTAATTATCCACAGTTCTTATTAAATAAATAGTCTTTTCTTTTTTTATCTTTTAACAAATATTTATTTTCTCTCCTTCCTTTTTTTCTTCCAACCCCTCACTATTGGAAAAAAAAAACAGACAAAACTCTTATAACAAATATGCAAGTATTCAATTAAGTCAAACAAATGGCCATGTCTAAAAATATGTTTCATTCTTTATTTTGCCCCTATCATGTATTAGAAAGTAGGTTCTAATGGAGATATGACTGATCTTTACATTGAATAGAATTCGTAAGTCATTCAAAGTTGTTTGTCTTTAAATGTTATTGCTATACAAATTCTATTCACTTTTCTCTACATCAATTCTTATAAAAATTCCCATATTTCTCTGAAATCATTCCTTCTGTCATATTAATGACAGTTTAATACTCTACTATAATCATACAGCATAATTTATTCATCTATTTTGTTTCCACATTGAAGGGTATGCCTTAGTTTTCAATTCTTTGCTATAAATTAGCTACTATGAATATATATATTTTAAATTTTTTCTCTTTATTTGATCTTTCATTTCTATGAATTTCTTGATAACAGCTAAGGGTTATTTTTTTCTTTTCTTGTATCAACACAACTTAGCATGGAAGTAGGACATAGCAATCATTTAATAAATCTTTTTGAATTAGTTAATTGGTATAGTTTGTCATTCCTGTTCCCTTTCCTCTAAAAAGAAAATTTAGATGTTCATCTTTTCTCATACTACATTCTTTTTTAATTTTTCTATCATCTTTAAAGTATTTCTTAGAAATTACATTAGCCTGTTCTTTTTATTACCCTAGTTTGAAGTTAAATTTGGATTGATGAACTCATCACAGATAGAAATAAACTTTAACTATCTTACTCCTCATATTGGGTATCAAGTGTCTACTAGCCATTTTTGTTCTTTTCTTTCCAGTTGTTCTGCTTGGCCAAGTACACAAAAAACAAAATAAAAGCTGCTCTTTCATCTTTCTATCATCCATTATCATTCTCCCATCTACCTCAAGTAACAAGCTTATCCTTTGCTTGATCCGTCTTTCATTTCTTCAGTAAAAATGTACAAACCATTTGACATGTTATTTCAGGTTCTCCATGATTCTCTGTTCAACTATTTTCTTTTTCTGTCTTTTACTGTTTTTCTTAATATAATCTTTCTTTGTATATCAAAATCTGACAACTTTTTTTTAAGACTCAACTGAAATACTATCTCTTTCATGTTACCCCAGTTAAAAGTGATCTCTTTCTTTTATATAACTTTAGCATTTGATTTTTTTATCCTTAGGATAATTATCACATATTATCTTGTATGACATTTGTATGTCTTTTTTGCCTCCACTATTTGTTATCTATTTAGAGACAACGCTGTCTTCATTTAACTTTCTTCTCTCATAATACCAAAACATTTACACATAGAAAATATTCTATGTATATTTGTTGTAGCCAATATTTTTCTCTCTAAAATGACCTCCATTTTACTCTATACATATCTTGTATGCACATATTTGTTTGCTTATTTTCTCCCTCTTTAGAATATGAACTTATTAAAAGCAGGGGCTGTTTTTTTTTCATTTCCTCAAGGCTTAAAGGAGTGACTTACATGCAAGAAATATTTAACATCTGTGTTTTAGAGTGTAGTGTATAGTTGTATAGTATATATCAGGGCTGTCCAACCTTACTTTTAAAAGTTTTTATTGAAACAATAGGCAATATGTTTTGATTTGCAATTTTAGCGAGAGCTCTGTGGTAGCTCAGCTTTGTTTACTAAAACATTTAGTAAACTCACTGGCAGGCCACATAAAATAATCCTGTGGGCTACGTGCAACCTGGGCCGTATGTTGGACAGCCCTGGTGTATATTGTTATTCTCAAGCACTCTGATTATATGAGATATTAAATTTCACTCTTTCACTCTTCTTTTCCTTCATTTTCTTTTTTCTCTTAAGAGCTTCAAAATAAGATAAAACTTTTCCTAGGCCACTGACTAATTTATTTCCCTATGACCTTTGAAAACATTAGGTTTCAGAGAAGATACTTTTTTCTTACCCTCTTATTCAAATGTAGATTTTCTCATCCTATAGTCTCTTCCAATTGTTCAAATATATTATTCAACTTTTCTATATTTCTCTGAAATCTGTGTTTGCATTTTAAAGTACCTATTCAACTCTGGTCTCTATAGGGAATGCTTTAATATATTTTATTTCATTAAAGATTATTTTTTACCATATAATTTTACCTTATAATGCTATTCTCAGTTTTGCTGGGTAAGTTATTATTATTTATATGCCTTTATCTTTTGTCTGATAGAATAACACCCCAAACTTTCCTCTTTTTATATTGTTAGTTGCTGTGTCTTGTGTAATCCTAACTGGCTGTTTGGTAATTTATTTTTTTCTTTTTTTTTTAAATTTAAGGCAATGAAGTTAAGTGACTTGCCCAAGGTCACACAACTAGGCAATTTTAAATGTCTGAGGCCAAATGTGAACTCAGGTACCTGACTACAGGGCTGGTGCTCTATCCACTTCACCACCTAGTTGCCCCCCCCACTGTGCCACCTAGCTTTCTTTCTGATAGTTTATAGTTTTCCCCCCTCCCCCCCCTTAATCTAGAAGATCTGAATTTTGACTTTCAGAAGGTGACTAGTGGTTTCTTTAAAGTTCCTTTCTAGTCTTCCAGGGGAGAACTTCTCTGGTCTATACTTGGCCACGATACTGCCACTATGCAAAGCTTATGACCTATACTTGAAGGTGGGGTTTAATAACCCTTTCCCTATTATCTGTCTCTTTGGAATGGGTAAAGAGGATGGTCTGGGAAAATACATTTACCATAATTCCTTCTCCAATCTTGGAAGATCATTACTCATCTTTGAATTCTTTTTTTGATCCTTACTAGGAAAGTTGTGAAAGGACCATAGGCTATTCTTTTTCCTTTCATGCTTCCAACTTGAGGTTCAAGTTGAATTTTTTTTTTGTTAAGTGAGACCTGAGTTCTAATATTGATTCTGTCATTGGCCATGTGACTTTAGCTAAATTACTTAACTCTCCGGGTCTCAGTTGTCTTATCTCTATACTAGAGGGAATTGACTACTTTATACATTCATAATGTTTTAGACAGGCAATCAGTTATATTGGATAGAAAGCTGTTCTTGAAGCTAGGGAGTCCTACATTCAAACAACCCCACTAAAATAGAGGGTAAGTGACCCTGGGCAAGTCACTTAATCTTTGAGAGGTTCAGACCAGCACAGGTAAAGGGAATTTTCTTATCTGAGAATTCCCTGTACCAGTGAAATCACAGATTTTGATCCTGCACTTTCTAATAATGAGGAAATGGAAAATAAAATAAAGAATTCTGTATAACTTTCAACTGCTTGATTGTTGTACAAATTGAGAGATATAAGAATAACTATTCTAGCTTAAATATTTTCAAAAACATTCATAAAGACAACTTGGTTTAGAGTCAAAATTCATTGTGAATTAAGAAATGAGGATTGCCATTGTTATGGACTACCCAATCCAAGTCAATGAGAATAGTAGCAATGTGACTAGAATTATTCATTGATTTGAAATTAGATTTGGAACAAAAAGTACTGTCCCACAGGCTATTATTTTTGTTCTAAAATATATAATCAAATTTTTAATCATGTCTTTTCCTTTTTTCTTTACCCAAATAGAAAGTATTTATATTTTCTGGAACATTTAGAAAAAACCTGGATCCTTATGAGCAGTGGAGTGATTATGAATTATGGAAAGTTGCAGATGAGGTAAGGATATTTATCAAAGATTTGTACATAGCAACTGAAGAAGTTGATCCCTATAATGAAAAAAATAGTCCAATCAAAGGCATTAAAAAATGATTGACACTATTAAGAGAATTTTGGAAATGTCCTGCCTATTGTTCTATTCATGAACATACTTGTGATATGTTCATGACAAGGTCTCACAGCTAGTTGATGTTTAATAAATATTTATTGAGATGAATTGAAGTCACCATATATCTTACTCACAAAACACAAAAGTATTTGTTGATGATTTCTTCAGGTGAATATGCAACAAAGGGAGCAAAATACAAATTTGGATGTCAAGAGGACCTGAGGTCTAATAATGATTCTTTCACTAGCTATCTGACTTTAGCTAAATTACTTAACTCTCTGAGCCTCAGTTTTCTTATCTCTATACTAGAGGAAAATTACCTACATGGTCCCTAAGGACCCACCTGACTCTAAATCTAAGATATTTTGAATCAATTCTCATCAAAACTTCTTAAGTAGGTGTTCTAGACAAATAATGATAACATTAAGCTATATCATGCCAGATTCAGATAACCTTTCTGATCCTAAATTGTCCCTTATATAAGGAGCTTTTTCTCTACAACTCTTACTTCCAATTTTCCACCTGGAGTCTATATCAGTTCTGGCAATGCCCTGAAATAGGCAGAAGGACCCAATCTGGCAAGGAATGATTTTCTCTGAAATGAGTTATGACCCAGGACAAAGCTGGCTACTCTGGGGATGGCACAGATATATCCCTGGGACTCTCCTGATGACCAGTGAGTAGAGAGAATAGTCATAATTCCTCCTTTTCATGTGAGGATGGCTATTATTCTATAGGTCATTAGGTGAAGTGTGGTATAATGGAAAGATTATTGAATTTTTGAATTGAATTGAATGTAAAATGGGGGGAGTTGGAGAAAATGACCCCCCAAAGTCTCTTCCAGGACTAATTATCTGATGCTATGATCTTATGACCTTCAAATGCTAACTCCACCAGTGTTCCTTTGGAAAAGTTAGCTTGTCTGGCCCTCAACTGACTCATTCGTAAAATTAGGTGGTAAATTGTGTGATACAATGAATGCTGGGTCTGGAATCAGAAAGACCCAAGTTCAAATATCACCCCAGTTTCCTCATCTGTAAAATGAAGATAACAATAGCACCTATCTTCCAGAATTTTGGGGAGGATGAAATGAGTTAATAATTGCAAAGTTCTTAGCATGGTGCCCAGCACAATGTAGGTGTTATACACAATTATCATTTATATTGGACAATATGATGTCTAATTTATCTTCTGCTCTCATGATTTTTATAAAAATAAATTTATTTATTTATTTTTTCAACTACCTGCAAAGATAGTTTTCAACAATCATTTTTGTAAGGTTTTGAGTTCCATTTTTTCTCCCTCCTTCCATTCCCTTCCCCATCCCCTTGACATAAAGCAAATTTTAAAAATTGAAAATAGTATATGCTTTTATATGCATTCAGAATCCATACTTCCTTCTCTGGATGTAGGATGGCATTTTCCATCACAAGTTCTTTAGAATTGTCTTTGATCATTGTACTACTAGGAAGAGCTAAATCTATCATCATTGATCATCAGTGTTGCTTTTAAGATGTACAATGTTTTTCTGGTTTTCCTCACTTCATTCAGCATCAGTTCGTGCAAAAGAACCTATAATTTCCAAAGGAAATAAAACATATGGAAAAGGAAATTTTTCATTAGAATTCTTCCCTAGAACAATTTCACTAGAATCTCAAAAAAGTTGATGAATTCTCCAAATTGCCATACACTTACTTACAATCCCTTTTATCTGAGAGGCTGTGCTCCACTGATGGAGAAAGTTCAATGAACTTGAAGAAGTTCATGTGTGTGTGTGTGTGTGTGTGTGTGTGTGTGTGTGTGTGTGTGTAGGGGGGCGGGTTACAGCCTTAAAATACCCCCTTATAGGTAGTCACCTACCAGGTCTATGCATAAGAATGAACTTGTGCAATTCAACAAACATGCAGAGTAATTGTGAAATATATGATAATAACATGCTGGTTTCATAGATCCAAAGTCAAGAGATTTTAAAATGTTTATCAAATTTAATAACATTCTTTAAAAAGCAAATTTTTCTTTTCCTATTTTTTTTACATATTCTAGCCCTTGTCTAAATACAGTTATATCCAAAATTATCCATTTTCCCTCTCAACTTTGTTCAACATGCCCATGTCAGGAGCTTTGAATTGTTAGTGAGTGTTAAACACTTAGTTGTTGAGTGCCCAACCTTAATAGAGACCTAAAAAAATACTACTTAGATTAACCATTTTCATTTCTCAAGTTTCCTTATTACCCAACAAAAATTCTTTTCATGGAAATTTTAGAGAAAACATTAACTAAATTTGTAAACAATACACTTAAAGAGCTTTGATCTAGAGTTTAGAAGAGGTAAGTTTTAAGGATGCAATTTTGAGGTTTTCTGAGAAATACATTGTTGGGGAAGGGTGGAATTAGAGTAGGAAAAAAAAATCTCTGAACCTCATGACAGTTTGATATCTTGCCAATTCACAGAGGAGAGGACAGAATCATATGAATATTGCTAAAAATTAAATACATACTAATTAGTCTCACACACTTTTAAAATGTTAGGTCTACAAAAATACTACCTGATTCTACCCCCACATTAATTTGCAACACAACTTTTAAGTATAATAGAGAAAGAATTATGATAGATAGTTATTTTATATAATGTATGAGCATCACGATTATTTATATTTTATATAGGGTGCTAAACTTTAAAATCAGAATGTCCTGAGTTGAAATCCCATCTAAAAATCTAATTAGCTGTGTGACTCTGAGGCTTCTCTGAGGCTCAATTTCCTCATCTATAAATTGCAATTAATAATAATACTAAGTGGAGTTGTGGGATCAAATAAGACAATATTATGTTCTACAAATGTTAATTATTACTATTATTAATACTTCTCACATATCAGTAATATGCTGTTCTTCATATATCAAATGATGCTACTATCAATTTCTGATGAGTCTTATGGTAATAAGTTTGTGTCAGATTACTCACAAGCATTCTTCTGATCCCCTGAGACCATATCTAAGAAATAACTGACCAGAGTTAGTCTGACTTTGATATTCATAATTCCGATGTTCTTTCAAATTCTAGAACCCACTACCTTTTAAGTATAATCTGAATGAATACTTGTAAAGAGTACTACGGATGTGATTAATCTTTTTGGTATGGTTGGGCTCATTGACTAGGCAGCTAGATGGCACAATGGATGGAGGCAACTTCGGTTCACAGTCAGAAAGACCTGAATTCCTATCCTGGTTCAGATACTAGCTGCATGATCCTGGGCAAGTCACTTAACCTCTGTTTCCATTTCTTCATCTGTAAAATGGCGAGAACATTGGAATCATGATTATCAATTTAATAACACCTGGAATGTCTTTCATTACCTTTAGGTTATGTGTAGTTTCTCCTGTGTCTGTTAATTCACACTCACTAAGGACAGCCCCAAATTCACTTATCATATCTTTACTTATATTTCCAGAAAAATTTTTGCTTGACATTATTGATTTTGAAGATTATTCTATTTCATAGTGAATTCAAAAGCAAAATAGGAGAAAGAACAGCTTCTCCCAGTCATCCATTATTTTTCAGTTTTTTAAACATTTTTACTTTGCTTTAAATTCCAAATTCTATACCTCCCCTCATCCTTCCCTGAGATATGAGCAATTATATATAGGTTCCATATTAATGTTTTGTTCAAGAAGACTCAAATAAAAGAAAAAAAATGAGAATAGCCTGCTTCAGTCTGTATTCAATCAATATGTTCTTTTTCTTTATCATTAGTCCTTTCAGATTGTCCTGGATCATTGTATTGCTAAGAATTTCTAAGACATTCTCAGTTCTTCTTCAAACATTATTGTCATTATTATGCATAATGTTGTGTTCATTTTACTATGCAACAGTCATATAAGTTTTTCCATGTTTTTCTGAAATCATCTCACTTGTCATTTCTTATGGCACAATAAACAATCACATACCACAGCTTATTTAGGCATTCCCCAACTTATAGGCATCCCTTTTATTTCTAATTCTTATCCACCACAGGGAAAAAAAAGATGCTATAGGGGGTTGCTAGGTGGTACAGCAGATAGAGCATGGACCCTAGAGTCAGGAGGACCTGAGTTCAAATCCAGCCTCAGACACTTAATAATTGCCTACCTGTGACTTTGGGCAAGTCACTTAACCCCATTGCCTTAGATAAATAATTTTTTTTTCAAAAGAAGCTATAAATATTTTTGTACAAATAGTTCCTTTCCTCTTTTTTGGAATTCTTTGAGATACAGACCTAGGTGGTATTATTGCATCAAATGGTATACACTATTTTGTAGCCTTTCAAGCATAGTTCCAAATTCTTCTCCAAAATGGTTGAATCAGTTCACAACTCCACTAATAGTGCATTAAGTGTCCAAGTTTTCCCATATTCCCTCCAATATCCAACATTTTCCTTTTTTGTCATATTAGCTGCTCTGATAAGTATAAGGTGGTACCTCAGAGGTGGATTAATTTGCATTTCTCTGATCAATAGTGATTTGAACATTTTTTCCACATGAAAGTCATCTACTCTTAATGATCCATCTACCCTAAGTTGTAGACTTTTGCTATGTTTCTCATCAGCCTTAAGCACAAAGAAAAAAAACATTTTTTGTCATACAACTCAGGTTGTTGAGACTTTAGTGTTCCTGATAACTGTTCTTATGGGACCTTATAATTCTCTTCTATGTCAAGCATTTTCTTACTTCAAAGTACAAAACAAATGAATTTTTTAAAAAATGTTTTAAACTTCTTAACTAACATAGGCTGAGTGTTCATACTGGATATGTTTTTAGAACTTCAAATGCTCCACTATACCTATTCAAACTCATGCATATTTACCCATCTGGCATTTTGACCTTATATGTAAAGTAGTCACTAAACAAGATGTTCTCCCTCTATTCCTTTTATTGTAGGTGGGACTAAAATCTGTGATAGAACAGTTTCCTGGCAAGCTGGATTTTGTCCTCCTCGATGCTGGTTGTGTTCTAAGCCATGGTCACAAACAGTTAATATGTTTGGCCCGATCTATTCTCAGTAAGGCAAAAATCTTGCTGCTAGATGAACCAAGTGCTCATTTGGATCCTATGTAAGTCATAGTATTTCTATTCTTTGACAAAACAAAGTGAGCAGAATCATTAAGATTTACTTAACATTGACTCACATTTTTATGATGCCTTCTCATTTATAACCTACAGTCACTCACCTAGATACAATAAGATTTCATAGTAGAAATGCCATAAGACTAAGAGTCCAATGCCTGTTTACTTATATGAATGTGAGTCACTATCCTGGCTCTTGGAGACCACTTCAAAATGCTATGCAAACTAAAAGTGTTAATAGAGGAAAGAGCTGTGTAGTTACACAAGTAAAACCTTCGTGATTTCCTCTTTTTAAAAAAAATTTCAAACACAAATTCAGAAGTGATATCAGTAGTATGCAAAAAAGAATCTTAACATTAATATATCCTTGGGATGGAAATGTTAGTGATTTTCATAGAATATTTTATTTTGGTTTGTCCTTTGGGTTTCCACATGCTAACAATCAGACCTGTTGGTAAAAATATAAATTAATAACAATTAAAAACTTAAAAATCTCATTATAACTATTTCTGCATCAAAATGTTCTTTTTAAATGTTTTGTTTTGAAAAGGTGATTAATCATTCAAGAATCTCAGAAGACACAGACTTGTATTTAGTTAGTAAGATCCTCTATAGAGTCAGATCATTAAAGTTCTATGGTTACATGTACTACATTCCTTTCTTTTTTTTGTTAAAAAGAACATATCAAGTCATTCGAAGAACACTGAAGAATGCATTTGCCAACTGTACTGTAATCCTCTCTGAACACAGGATTGAAGCGATGTTGGAGTGTCAGCGATTTTTGGTGAGCATTTTGCAATTTATTTATAATCTTACTTAATTCTGGTTCAAAGAATTTTATGTTAAAGTTCTCAGGTGTGTGGAGGAGGCTATATTTAGAAAGTTCCTGCAAATATTCCCAATGTAGAAGTTCCTTCCTTACAATTGTGTCATGTGAGGCCTTTGAGTACTACTCAATGTAACTGCCCAACTTTCTGGGTTTGATCCAAGCAGTGAGGTCATATCGGAATTAAGTGAATCTGAAATGGCAGCAGATTGCTTATTAATGTGGAGTATTTATGAGACTCTGCTTGGGGCCTATGCTGTGGGACCATGTTTCAGGTGAAACTATTCTATAAAGAGGTCCTTCTGGTATTTATTTTAATTAAATCCTCTTGGATAACATCCAAAGCAGAATTATGTTGTGCTAAATTCTGTATTGTATTTGATCATATTTTAGTCAGCCTCTAGAGTTTTCTTGTTTATACACTTGAATATAGAGCATTCATTAGTATCAGGTAATCTCTTTTCACATCTGATTCATTTCATTGTTGCCATTGTTCCTGTTGAAAGGTTCAACAGCTTCTATTCCTTGTAGAAAGCTCCATTTGGTGCTCTTCCCTACCCTCCTTTTAGTGACAAAATCTCCAGCAATTTTTTAAAAATGATTATTGGAAGCTCACCCCAGGTTTAGTCACAAGGAAATTCTAAGGATGCATCACTTTATTTCTGTCAAAATTTTGAGCATCCCTGAGCACAGGTAAACATTTCTGCGTTTAAGGAACTTCTTTTTTAAAAAAATAATTATCCAATAAGTGGTCTTGCTGAGTCCTTTTCAGAGCTATTCATCTAACTTTGTCTACTGGTGTCTATGGTACTGAACTCTCTCACCTGTGACTCCAAGGAACCGTGACTTTCAGAGTGGTCACACCTGGGTAGATTGTCATGGCAGATGGGCTAAACCAGGTTGAGGAAAACCAGTGAGCCTCAAACCTACCAGTGAGTTGGATGGGGGGGGGGGGGAAGTCTATCTAAAGCCTGTGAAGGCTTCTTCTTGTGAAATGGGCAAATAAGAACAATTTATTACAACAACTTTGAAGGGGGCTGAAGACTTTGGACTTTTATGACACTGAAATAGAGAGTGAAGCTGATGAATTTTATGTAATTCTGACTCACTTAATCTTATGTAAATCTGACTCACTTAAATCACCTTATGATGTCACTGGTCCTCTTCAAAATTAAAAGACAAGTAACAACAGTTTTCCATTCTTGGATGAGGGAAGGATTGGAGGTAGGAATAGAATTTGGAACTCAATTTTAAAAACTCAAAATGAATGCTATAAAAAAAGGATTAAAAATGCTGTATAGAGCTCAACAGACACATACAACTGTTTAATAATGTTTAATTTGTGGTTATTTAAGAAAGAAATAAAAATATTTTTTCTCTGTAATATGCCTTTCAACCAATAAGAATGTCATGTTAATTCATATACAGAACTCTGAATAGATTATTGGTTTCGCTATATATTAAGTACATTTTGATTTCTAAAGTGATGGATCCTAGGATTGTTGATTTAAAACTGGAAGTAAGCTTAGAGTTCATTCATCCAATCTGTTCATTTTACAGATGTGGAAACTGAGACTCAAGTAGGTCTTGACCCAAGGTCACAAAGGCTGTAGATGACAGAGACAGAATTTGAACTCAACTTCTTTGATTTCAAATTCAGCACAGTCTTTCTACTGCCCTATGAAACAAACCAAATTTCTACCATGGAAACTGGTAAAGGACTTTGACATTCTTTTTTAGAAAGTACTAGATTGGGCAGCTAGGTGTCACAGTGGATAGAGCACCACCCCTGACTTCAAATCTGGCCTCAGACACTTAATGATTACCTAATTGTGTGATCTTGAGCAAGTCACTTAACTCCCTTTGCCTTGCAAAAAAAAAGAAAATTTTAAGTGCTAGAACAGGGATATAAAGTGGTTGGTAATTTACCTGTCACAGTTGACACTTAATTTTTATGGACACATCATGTTATGGCTAATTATGTCTGTTTATTTTAATTGTGGTAAATCTCCTGAACCTATTTTGAAAAATTGCCATGCTGCTTTGTGTAAGGTTTATAGTATAACACAAACAATTCTAGGGCTTCCTAAGAGTCTGAATCCTCAGACTGAGTAAATGAAGTGACAAAGATGCCTACCTCCTCTGTGGAGAGGGACTTTGGGGGCTATGGCTTTTCCTAAGAACTGATAATAAGTTCTCTCTCTACCTTCTGCTTTGTCTGCTCCTTAGGGCTGGTACCTTAGCTTATATTCTCTCTGAGGGGCTAACTGTTCCACATTTCACTAGGTCATAGAAGAGAACAAAGTGTGGCAGTATGAGTCGATCCAGAAGCTTGTGACTGAGAAGAGTCTCTATAGACAAGCCATCAGTCACTCAGACAAGATGAAGCTCTTCCCCCATCGAAACTCAAGTAGGCACAAGTCCCGAGCCAAAATCACTGCCCTTAAGGAAGAAACAGAAGAAGAAGTACAGGAAACTAGGCTTTAGATATTCACTGCTACAAATTCTTGCTAGGCTCACATTTGCTCTTTGAATTTTGTGGGAAGAGAGAGCCTTTTTTCTACCTGGGAAAATTGTCATGAATCATGTTCCAAATTGAGAAATATAAAAGAAGGCTCTTCTGAGAGTGTGCACAGACACATGAACATGTCTGCCTGGAGATGTGTCTTCTTGAAAAAGTGAAGCATATAAAAGACCCTGGAGATCTTGAAACATTACCATTTTTTTGTTCATTTTTTTAACAGCCCAGATTATCCTGAGATATCTACACTTTTGTATTTACTGACTATATATATATATATATATATATATATATATATATATATATATGTATGTATTTGGTGACTATGAGCAGAAGCTTTCCAAGAACGATTTACTTGACTTATAAAACTTGGTGGGAAGAATGAAAACTGTTAAGTCTCTCTTTAGGGGTAAACAAAATTCATTTAGGTTTATATATCTCTATTTGCCCTTCTCCTTTAGCATCATAAGAAACAGAGTTCCCATTGCTCATTCTGACTTTTCAAGAATTGGCTATGATAGAGATGGCTAAAGGTGGCCCTTTACCTTTACCATAATGCATAAGTCATTACAGGTATGAATTAATGAAGGAAATGAGATCTGGTTGTCCAGATGTCAGGGTCAAGAATGCTTCAGATATAGGAAAATCCATGTCCATTAATCTAGATAGTCTGAACCCTTCTCCCTAAATAGAGATGGGGTTGGAAAGGTCCTGTATGGTGGAGGAACATTATGCTATGGCCAGGACTTCTTCAATATACTGGGAGCATAAAGGTGCAAGCTCTCCACCATTTGGAAGGTGTGGAGGGCTGACCTTGTTAAGCTTGCCTAGTGCTACAATCTAGTATTAGGGTGGAGGCATGCTAAATAGAACAGGAGACACTGTAGGAAAACCTGAACTCCAGAGGTGTTGTGTGGCAATGTCTATAGCTTCATAGTGTATACATAAACTGAGAGAAAGGACAGAAGATGCATTGAGATAGTTAATAGTGAATCAATTTTTATATTCTTCCATTTGTAATTTTAGGATGTAAATGAGTTTTTCCCTAGAAAATATTATTTATTTTAATATTGTGTCAACTTCATATAAAAAAATTATGTATTTTGAGAATGATTATTCTGCACAAATAGAAATATATTTGTATAAAAAGATTTTTATATCAGAAATATATACTTTTGTGATGTTAGTTATTTTTATTCTACATTTTGTTAAAACTGGAAAAAAATTGCCACACTCTAGGGAGAAGTATAACAAAGGGGCATTAATTTTCTTTTCAGATGTGTAGGAAAGCATCATGATTGTAAAGATGTTGCACATATCTGTTTTATTTGAAATATCCAAACTAAGGAGTCACCTCAGCCAACTACCTTTCAGATATAGTCCTATAAAAGACTATTACAAAGTCTGAACACTTCTACCTAGTGTAGAGGCTTTCTGAAATCCAAGTAGACCTTGAAGATTGATTTTTATTTATTATCAAGAAAGAATATATCATGTGTGTCAATAAAATCCATATATTTGTGTTTAAATCAACTGTCATATGTATTTGTTCATTTTACACCTTCCTGAGTGTTGGGGTTCTTAGAGTTACTCATTAGCTCTGAGAATTAATCATTAATTAAAACCACTTTGAGATTTTTTTTGTGCACATCCTAGTCTTCCTTCATTACCCAGCAAATTAGTGAGGTTGAAGAATGAATTGAATCCTCCTCTTCGGCATAAACTCCATGAAGCTCCTATATTGACCATACTCACTTCACAAGCGACTTCTATGTTTTGTCTGTGAAGTTTGTGGAACAATTTTTAGGAAGTAAGTGGCTATTGTAATTATCTACTACTTCACTTTGAAAACCCTTTCAAATTATATTAGTGCTCTTGAAACTGCTGCTTCCAAGTCAAGTTAGAATTCTTTCAATCCTGGTAACATCTCTGATTCCTGATTTCCCTGTCCTCTTTCAAGTCCAATAAAAATTCCATCTTAATTCTAGTGCCTTTCCTCGGTTAATTATTTCCTATTTATCCTATGTATGACTTCTTTGTACTTAGCTGCTTACATACTATCTCCCTATTTCATTGTAAGCTCCTTGAGGAAAGGGATTGTCTTTTGCCTTTCCCTGTTTCCCCAGACTAGAACATAGTAGTTGCTAACTGACAGGTAAGTAATACCCAACAATATACATCTTTCTTGATTTTTAGGGCTTTCAGTCATGTTTTCTGTTAGAAAAAGCAGTTTCTCTTTTAGAATATAAATGCATAATCAAGCATCAGGTCCATGTGGAGATGGAAGAAGAGTGAATGGGACAATGAAGAGCAGAGTGAATGGGACAATGAAAATTCAAACTCTGGAAGACCATTTTTATAACACTAAAATTTGAAAGCATAATTTCTTTTAAAATAGTAAAAGATTTCTTTGGTTCTGTCCCTCCTCAAGTTGTCATTTCTTTTCTGCTTTTCTTCTTTCACATTGACTCATCACTTTTTAGAATGAGAGAGACCTTAGAGAGTTAATCCTTATATATAGATTGCTTCCCTTTTTATAAACCTGCCTCTTGTTATTACATTTTTGTCATCACTTCCCTAATTTTCTCTAGCCAATTTTCTGTTCTGCCTTTCTTGCCTTTGTGGTATGACCTTTTTATTAATCATTCTCCTTCTTGTCCTAGGTGTTCACATTCTTAATTGACTTTAACTTTTCTTCACTTCCTCTTCCCTAATTCAACTTTTTTTCTTTCTCATTAGGATGAGAGAAAACACAAAACAAAACAATATCTGCCAGTAACTTGCTACCTCCCAGGGTTGGGAAATGGCAATACATCAGAAAAAGGGCTAATAAAACCCCCAAAGTAAATACTGTGGGAGTAGGCCAAAGTAAGAATCTCAAATACTATTTAGAACACAATTTAGAGTTCTGTTTAAAGAGCTCAATATCCAAACCTGTTTAACCTGTAAAAACAGGTATAGGCTATCCCACTTCCCGACTAAAAGATAGAGGTAAAAACCTATAAAGGCAAGACAAATATGAGAACTCCAAATCAATAAAGTTTAAAAATATAAAGTCCAGTGTCCAAGGGTTCCATTCCCTCCAAGTGGCAGTTAAACCTTTTCCTAGTGGCCTTCCCCTCTTGAGAAGAGGAATTTTCCTGGTCTATTGTTGAGGTAATTCAAATTTGCTGCATATTTTGAAAAACAGAGAGGCAGCATGGTGTGGTGAAGTAAAGATACTCCCTGGGAGCCAAGTTGACTTGAGAGCCCAAGTTCAATTCCTATCTTTGACATATACTAGCTGTGTAAGCATGGGTAAGTTATCCCCATTTCTTAATTCATAATGACCTTCAATGGAAGATGACGTCCTTTTCTTCAATGGTGTTGAGCTATCCATCTGCCTTGCTATGTATGGACCTGGAATTTCTGTTCTGATACCAAGATAAAATTATTTCTAATACTGCCCACCTTCCCCATGAAAACAAACAAACAGGAATAGATTCAATAGATTAAAAATATAAAACTGCATACTGAAATCAAATCAGTGATGCTAAGGATGCTTGGACATGAAAGTAACCAATCAGATTATCTGGAAGTTAACCTTTTCCTTCCATCCTAATCAAGGGGAATGCTGACCTTTATTTGTAATACCAACGAAATGTGGTGTAATGGCTAGAGAACTGGCTTTGGAGTCAGAAAGACCTGGTTTCAAGCCCCATCTCTGACATACTGTCTGTATGACCCTAGAATAGTCACTTAACCTTTCAGTTCTCAAAGAAACTTTTTGAGACAATAAGTTGCTGAGGTGCCTACCTACTTTGGCAATAGGAGTTTCCTTATCTATAAATTCCCTTTATTGATAAAATCATAGGTCCAGTCCCCATTCCATATTCATCTGTAAATGGTTAGAGGTCCACCAAAGGACTTGAAGAATCCACTGATGGGATTATAAGGACCACGTTGTATATTGAAGGTATATGTTTTGATTTAGCAATGGATCTAGTTTGGGAGACAATAGAAATGTGGGTTCCTACAATTGGCCAACCTGCCATAAAGAAATTGAGGAAGGGTTTTGAGGCAATGTCACTTTATTAAAGAGTCCATGATCTCCCTAGATTATTCTCATGATCTGAGATTCCCCCTTCCTTCAGAACCTTTTATACTGCTTGATACACAGACAATATAGATGAAGCAAACTAAACACAAAGAATCTCATTGATCTTGCCCTTGACCCTCAACCTTTCAGGAGGGTCTATACAAAAAACAGAATCTCATTGGTTGACAAACCAGCTATTGAACAGACTTTGACAGATCATTTTTGACCTTTTAGGAGGTACTATGAAGCTGTGAGCAGACCCATGGCTAGGCTGATAAACAGATATCAAAACATCTATATGGGCTGATAGACCTGTAGACTGGCAAACCATAGGCTGACAAACAGGGCCTCTGATTGATCAAGTGTTCATTGATCTTTCCATGTTGGGTAATGGAGGGATAACAAGGGATGAAGGCGCAAACAAAAATAGTTGGGGGACTTTCCATATCATTGAGTCACCTACACCATGCTGGGTTTGGTCACCATAACAAGAAAAACAAGGGTGGAGGTCCCCTATTTAGCTTCCTATGATTAAGCAGGTCAACTGACAATTTGCAGTGGACAACTCTGGGACCTAATATACAGAACTTAGCCTCGCCATCCCTAAGGAATCATAACTAATTAATACTGATTTGAATAAAATAGGGGTCCAATAAAATAGGGATCTAATTAATCAACTATAACAAAAGGGAGGGCATTCCAAGACTATTTCAAATAAATGTATTGCTCATCATTTCATGCAACAAAGATCATAAAGAAGCTTCACTTATTTAACAGTCTTTGGGGGTTTTAACAAACTCCTTAGGACTAGATACAGTAAGTGCCTCATTTACATAAATCATTTTTAAACCATAAAATATTGTGTATCATTTACTATTATTATTGTCTTTATGGAATTCTGCTCTATAATCATTAGCCTTCCAGTAAGGAACCATGGTAGTATCTTAATTGTCTAATTAAGAAGCACTTTGCTTCCCGCTGTTGCTCTCATATATGCTACTGATTTTAGCATATAATTTATTTGTTATTTTCACGCTTATTTTAAATGTATTGATGTAATATTTTGAACTTCTACATAATTTAGCCCAGTAAGAATAGTCTAAATGAACTCAGAATTAAGCTATAACAGAATTTTTATTTAAATCTTTCGACAAAACAGATAAGGGGTAGAATTGCAACCAGGCAAAGTAGAATCTTGGGATGGTTTGGAATAGCAATGGGACAAATGATCATCAGATATCAGGTGCATTCACTCTGGAAGAGGGCTGGTCTAGTCCCCTCCCCCCAAATCTATCAACGGATCTCCTTCTCCAGCCTATTGTCCTGCACAACCTTAAGTTGGCAGACCACAAGGAGCAGGAATAGCCATGTTTAGATTCTAGACTAGAAGCTTAAACCATATTATATTAGAGGTCCACCAAATTGGGAAATATTTACAAAATGAATAAAAACAGTAAAACTTGGATATTAATTTATCTGGGCAATCAGTGACCCAGAGGATAGAATTCCAGGCCTACAAGTCAGGAAGGCTCATCTTCTTGAGTTCAAATAAGGCCTCAGACACTAGCTATGAGACCCTAGTCAAGTCATTTAACCCTGTTTGCCTCTGTTTCCTCATCTGTAAAATGAGCTAGAGAAAGAAATGGCAAACTACTCCAGTATCTTTGCCAAGAAAATCCTTACTGGGATCATGAAAGAGTTGGATACAATTAAAAAATGAACAACAACAAATCTGTCATTTTCAAGGTCCCTATGTAACATGCAGAGATCCTTATACAAGGTAGTGAGCCCTTTCCCTCCCACCCCCCAGTTAACACCTCTGATCTAGATCACTACAAGGAGTAAGCCTGCCTTGTCACTGAGATGCCTAAGATGAAAGTTAATTACCTATCCAACTTAGAGTCAAAGTAGAACTCGTATGTTACTAAAAAACATTTATCTCCAGGAATCACATTTTGTGAAATAATCTATAGGAGTAATAATGTGATAGATGAGCTGAACAGTGCCTTAGATAACTCTGGGTTCTAGGCCTGTTCCATTTTCTATGTGATCTTGGATAAATTACCTTTCTGGGCTTCAGTTTCCTTATCTATAACATGAAGATCTGTCTAGGGGAGGAATTATTTGCTTTTCTTGTGTCCTACTGAATCCAATGGACTCCTCATAATAATTTCTTTTAAATAGTCAAATGAAATACTATTGGTTAGTAAAAATAAAGATATCTGTTTTCTCCTACAAAGCTCATGAACTTCTTCAAAATTTAATCCTAGATTAAATGATGTTTAAGGTACCTCAAGAATTGGCATGCTATGATTCTCTACACAGCATCAGAACATTTCACTTACTCTAACACAGTGTTTATCAAGTTTTATTTGGAGCAGCGGTCCTAGAGGAAAGTTAACATGGCCTGAACTTGATGTTGCTTCCAATAACTGTTTTTTCATGAGGAGCAAGATTATAGAAAGGATAAAATGGTGTACCTTGAGTCAGGAAAACCTCAAATCAGCCTCAAATGCCTATTGGTTGTGTGACCTGGGTGAGTCACTAGCTATGTGACCCTGAAAAAAGTCACTTAACCTCGTTGCCTCAGTTATCTCATTTATAAAATGAGCTGGAGAAGGAAATGGCAAACCACTCCAGGATATTTGCCCAGAAAAGTTCAAAAAGGAATCAGAAAGAGTTGGGAATGACTGAAAATGACCAAACAACAAACCCAAATTGCTTATGAAGATTTTTTTTTTTAAATGAGATGGAGAGACAGAGCCAAGATGGCAGCATGAAGGCAGGACTTCCCAGAAAGTCATTCCTCAAAAAACTCCAAAAGCTATCAAATCATGACTCTAGCCAAAATTTAGAGGGGCAGAACCCTCAGAAAGACTGAGTGGTACAATTTCCCAGTCCAAGACAACTTAGAAGTTCCACAGAAAGGGTCTGTTTCACCAGGACCAGGGGTTGGAAAAAACTGCAGTGCAGTGCAGCCCCAGAGCAGAGGAGCTGGGCTGGGCACCAGGGTCAGTGGCAGAGGGGGGTGGTTTCCAGACCTCTTGGTTCAGGAATCACCAGGGACAACTGGAATGGGTCGTGAGAGAACTCTGCCTCACCAGAGCAGAACACCTGCCTCAGAGCAGCCCTGTGGTAAGAACATGCAGCAGGAATCAGGGAAACTACCCAATACTTCCAGAGTTCCCAGCCCACAAATGGTAAGGGGGTTGGGGGAGACTGCAGAGGTCTCTCTGCTCTCCCCTGGGTAGGACACAGCTGTTTGCCCACACTCAGATCCAGGTTGCAGTTTGGGCTCCCATATCACCATAGCCAAACAGGGACTCTTCTCACAGCTCCAGAACAAAGGGGAGTGCCTGTGGTCATCCACATTCCAGAGAACAGGCAAGAAAGCAGTCAGAGCCTCTCATAAGACCTTAGAGGAATTAAGGTCCCTGTGGATTGTCCCCAAAACCCCCCAAAGTTTTGGAAGTATGGTAAATCAGTCATGTGCTAATTAAATAAGCAAATAACAGAAAAAGAAGAATCTGACATAAAAAATTACTTTGGTCCCATGAAGGACCAAAATACATACTCAGATGATGACAAAATCAAAGCTTGTGTATCCAAAACCTCCCAGAGAAATAGAAAAGGAGCTCAGGAGATGGATACTCAAAAAGGACTTTGAAAAAGCAATTAAGGGAGCTAGAAGAAAATTTGGCAGGAATAATGAGAGCAATGCAAATAAATCATGAAAACCAAGTCAACAGTGTTTTGAAAGAAATACAAAAAATACTGAAGAAAATAATATGTTTTAAAAAAAACATTTTAGGCCAAATGGAAAAAGCAACACAAATGGCAAATGAGAATGCCTTAAAAAGCAGAATTGCCCAGCTAGAAAAATGAGATAAAAAAGCTCTCTGAAGAAAATAACTCCTTCAAATGCAGAATAGAACTAAAGGAATCAATGACTTTGTGAGAAATCAGGAAGAAATAAAACTATACCAAAAAGAATTAGAAGAAAATGTGAAAATATCTCATTTGAAAAACAGCTGACTTCAAAAACAGATCCAGGAGAGATAATTTAAAAATTATTGGGATACCCAAAAGTCATGACCAGGAAAAGATCCTAGACTTCATTTTTCAAGAAATAATGCAGCATGGGTAGCTAGGTGGCACAGTGCATAGAGCAGCAGCCCTGGAGTCAGGAGTACCTGAGTTCAAATTTGGCCTCAGATATTTAATAATTATCTAGCTGTGTGGCCTTGGGCAAGCCACTTAACCCCACTGCCTTGCAAAAAAAGAAAGAAAGAAAGAATACAGCAAAATTGCCCTAAGATTCTAGAAGCAGAGAGTAAAATAGAAATTGAGGTCACCTCCTAAAAGAGATCGCAAAAGAAAAACTTCCGGGAATATCACAACCAAATTCCAAAATTCCAAAACTCCCAAGTGAAAAGAGAAAATACTAAAATCTGTCAGAAACAAACAATTCAACTTACTGTGACTCTATAGTCAGGATTACTCAGGATTTGTCTTCATCTACATTAAGGGCTCATAGGGCTTAGAATATGATATTCCGGAAGGCAAATGATCTTGGTTTACAACCTAGAATCCAACAAAACTGAATATCCTCTTTCGGGGGAAAAGATGGACTTTTAATGAAACAGGGGACTTTCAAACCTTCCTATTTAAACAATCAGAGATGAACTGGAAGTTTGATCTCCAAATACAGAACTCAGGTGAACCACAGAGGGGGTAGATGAGAAGGACTAATTATGAGGAACTTAATGATCTTGAACTCTTTGTATTCCTACATGGGAAGAAGATACTGATAATACATATGAACTTGCTCATTTATAAGAGCAGTTAGAATATATAGACAAAGCACAGGAAGGAGCTGAATATAATGGTATTATATAGTAAGAAGATGGAGTCAATGGGTGATAAAGGAAAGTACTGAGAGTAAGAGAAAGGAGTGGAAGAAGGGGCTAAGATATTTCACATAAGAGTCAAGAAAAAGCTTTTGCAGTAGAGTGGAATGGGGGAGGGCAAGGGGGAATGAGTGAGCCTTCATTCTCATCAGAAATGACTCAGAGAGGAAATAATATACATACTTAATAGGGTATAGAAATCTATCTTTATCCTAGAGAAAAATGAGAAGAAAGGATGGGATAAGGGGGGAATGAGGGGAGGGAAGGCAGGAGTAGGTGATAGAAGAGAGGGAAGATAATGGGAGAGGATACTTAGATACAACATACTTCTGAACAGGGACAGGATGAAAGGAGAGAGAGAAAGGAATAGATGAGAGTAGGAAGGAATAGATTGGAGGGAAATACAGCTAGTAATATCAACTGTGGGAAAAATATTGAAGCAACTTTTCTGGTGTACTTATGATAAAGAAAGCAACTCATCTCAGAGACAGAGCTGTTGGAACCTGAACACAGGCTGAAATACACTTTTTTCCCCTCTCTCACTATTCTTGATGTTTATCTTTTTGGAGGGTGAGGGGTTTAGGTTCACTCTCACAACAAGATAATAATAATAATAAAATAATCATAATAATAATAATAAACAAAAAAGGAAAAAATGAGATGATGGTTATAAATTACTTTGTAAACTTTATAGGGCTACACAAATGCTAGCTATTAATACTATTATTATTTGTAAAATGTTTATTCTTAGACTTATATTCTTCTCTCCTACATCATATGCAGACAAAAATAATTTTGAGAAAATTCTGCAGCCTACTTAGATCAAAAGTTAATATAATTCTAAAGCATTTGTGGTGTTTTGGAAAGAGCACTGAATTTAGAATCAGTGCTCAGTTTGCAACCTAACACTGCCACTTATTATCCATGTTTCTTTGGGCAAGCCACTTACCATCTCTGAGCTTTAGTTTCCTCATTTGTAATTTTGGAGGGTTATGCTAGATGATCACTGTGATATAGAAGAAAGAATGCATCAGAAGACTGTGTTCAGATTCTGCCTTTGTCACTTTGTCACTATGTGACTTTGGGCAGTCACCTCACCTTTGTAGTCCTTCAGGGTTTGATTAGAGAACAAATATGGTTCTATGATTCCTAAATTCATTTTGTCTCAAAGATCTCTTGCCATGAGCCCATGATGATGCAGATGTAGTCCATTGACCAAGGAGCTCATCTGCTTATCAACAAACCCCTGTGTAGTAACAAAGAAACCCATCAATATAGGTCCTGCCATTCATTACTTGACCCTTACTTTTGCTTTAAGAAGGTTTTAAACATCAATAATAAACAGACTGATCATTTTCTCATCTCTTTGGAAAACAAATATCAGTGTGGGTACTGTCTTTTTTATTCCCCTTTCCTTGTACCTTTTAGCAGTCATTTAGATTGTCTAAGAGTTATAAAAATCTGGCTAAAAACAGAATATTCTTTTTCTCCTGTCTCCTGTTTGCCTAACACTTTACCTTTCTGGGGTTTAGTTTACTGTAAAATGAGTGATTGGACTAAAAAGTTGTATTTTGTCCATACAAATAGCAAGAGGGAATTTTTCAAATACTTTGTTAAAATCTAGATTATTGTTTCCTATCCTTATGCTTTCTTTAGCATTCCTTAGATCATTTGACTTCAATGTTGTTATTCCAGTTCCCTTAGGGAATCATGCTTCTTTTAAGGAAAGAGATTGTTGGGCAGCTAGGTAGTGCAGTGACTATCACACTGGCCCTGGAATCAGGAGAACCTGAGTTCAAATCTGGCATCAGACACTTAATAATTGCCTAGCTGTGTGACCTTGGGCATTTCATAAATAAAAGGAAAGAGATTATTCCATGAATCAGATGAGAAAGGCCATTATCACTTTATTTTTATTATATTAAACATAGTACAACAAAGAAAAGAAAAAAAAAGAAATTTATATAGTATGAAACTATAATTCTAGTATATGAATTTCTTTTTTCTTCTCTCTTTTTTCTACCTTTCTCCCACCCCACTATTAGTCCATTAGGCATACACACACACACACACACACACACACACACACACACACACACACACACACTCAGACATGCAAAATTCTTTAATGCATACTTCTATTTATCAGGGTTTTCTATGGATGCAGGTATTGGTCTTTCTTCAACTGTCTTTTATACTTAAGTTGGGTATTTATAATAGTCAAAATAATCTATTTACTCAAAGTTGTTCTTAAAACAATATTAGTGTTACCACTGTATATTATACAATGGTTCTCTTGGTTCTGCTCATTTTGCTCTTCATTATTTCATGCAAGTTTTTTCATATCTTTCTAAGATTGTTGAGCTCATCTTTTCTTATAGCACAGTAATATTGCAACACAATCATATATCATAATTTGCTCAGCTATTCCCCAATGATGGAAGAATCCATTACTTTGTGAAAATTCACCAAGAATTCAGAATTCTAAAATGGACAAGGATCTTGAAAGGGCATCTTGTTCTAGGACTTCTGCCTTAGGTAAGACTTCCAGGAAGATGCTTAACCATTCTTGCCTTGAACACATTCATACAGTTGTTTTTAAAGATTTATTTTTATTATGTGAATCTTGACTCTCTACTGACTTTGCCTCAATTGGATTAAAATAATGAGCTTGAGGCCTTCACTACAGATGGGCCTTGAAAACCTTTCCAGATGACTCGTGGATCCTTTGGGCCTGCCTATGTGGCACTTGAGATGGTAATACATTGCAGCCACTCCTTTTTTTCCCTAGTTTCATGTGGCTTATTGGACTTTGCCTATTTCCTCACCTTGACTAATTAATCTGAATGCCTAACACTATGTCCTGAAGGACAAGTGGAAAATTCCAGGAGTCTGTAGAAAACCCTAATAAGGACCAAACATTCCCCACCCTTTTAGTTTTCCTTGAACAACTTGTTATATAGGAATTTTCTTTACATATTGACAGATTAGTAATTTCTGGGCTCATATCTAGAACACATCATCCAGTCAATTAACAAATACTTATTAATCACCTGCTAGATTCCCAGACTTCCCCCATGAGTAGACTAACATTTAAGATTGACCCTTAAGTCTTTGCCGTTTCATTGATCCTTAAGGCAACTTAGCTCACTCCTAATTACAATTATGTCTATAGTCATTTAACATTTTCTGCTAATTTTCTAGGAATCCTTTCACCTCATGTCTTTCTCTTCCTGTGATAATAAATTTCACTGTATTTACCATGTGATTGATACTTTCTGGTTTCTTTCTCTATTACCCAAAGCAAATTTGCATAACAACCTGAAAAATATGCGGAAAATACTGCATCTCCTTCATTATGCTTTGGTCATTCCACTTTCCTCTTTTTGAAACATAAGACCTTTAGAAATAATTTTTCTACTTTTTGAAACAAAGATTTTTCTGAATTTTTAGGCCATAGTTCAGACTTAATTGAATACTCAGAGACTCCAAAAATTGAAAGTGACAGCAGTGGTTCCCTGGCCTGTTTCTCTGCCCTAAGGAAAATCTAACTTTAATGCAGCTCACACAGGTATTTTTATTTTCCAGTTTAACTCTTGGATTCAAACATGTACCACTATCTTATTTAATAAACATAATTTAGTCCAATTCAAAGAGGAATTATTAAATGTCTAGTGCTGGCAAAACAAAGAGATTGACTAGGGTAATGGTCAATCTTAATTTTACAGATGAGGAAACTGAGAGTCAGGAAGGCTAGGTAATTTTTTTCCCCAAGTCACAAAGTTAGTAAGTAGCAGAGCTAGGTTTTGAAACCAATCCCTCCAACTCCAAATCCAGTGCTTTTCCCATTATAAGGGATATTTGCTGTGTTCACAACATTGTGTTAAACCAACCCCCTCCCCCAACTTTGTGCCATTTAATATCATATAATCTATATTTGGAATGTTATCCCTGTCCATTGAATATCTACCAATTTTATTTTAATCTGAAAAGTTGTTCTTCCAAGAAACATTCCTGAACCATCCTGACCTGCCTTCAATGAGTAAGGATGTCTTTTATCCACTGAGTTCAATCATATAGTACTTTGTCCCTCTCTGATTTACTTGGATGCATTTGTTTTGCATTAGGCATACAAATATATATAAAATATATATTTCCTTAGAATAACTGTATGTTCCATAGAAATAGGAACTGCATCTTACCTAAACATGGTATCTCCCCAGAATCTTAAACAAGATTCTGTGTACAGTAAGCATTTAAAAAATGTTGAATTTGTTGAATTTGAACTTGAATCCCTCATCAGGATTTTGCTGAAATTAATGGTTCACAGGCCAAGAAAGTCAATCATTGTCTATAGAAGCAATA
Source organism: Macrotis lagotis (assembly GCF_037893015.1). Lineage (NCBI taxonomy): Eukaryota > Metazoa > Chordata > Mammalia > Peramelemorphia > Peramelidae > Macrotis > Macrotis lagotis. The sequence continues at coordinate 137,546,479 of NC_133664.1, read as the reverse complement.
TTTATTTATTTGTTTATTTATTTACTTTAGGTTTTTGCAAGGTAAACGGGGTTAAGTGGCTTGCCCAAGGCCACACAGCTAGGTAATTATTAAGTGTCTGAGACCGGATTTGAACCCAGGTACTCCTGACTCCAGGGCTGGTGCTTTATCCCTTATGCCACCTAGCTGCCTCAGAAGCAATATTTATTTCATCAATGAGTCTCTCCTCCCCAGATTACTGAACAAGAAATATGGACATTTTAGCATAACATATAAATAAAAGAAACATATAGATTGACATATAGTCAACTGATAAACATTTACTAAGCACTTTCTATATACTAGTTACCATGTTAAGTACTGGGGATTTTAAAGAAAAGCAAAAAATTCCTGCTCTCAGATTGCTCTTAGTTAATTAATCTTATATTCCCTAAAATGGTGATGGCAATTGGACCTGTGGCACTACTGATACAAAGAACTCCCCTCTACCTTGCAGGTTGGTACTTTCTCTACAATTTATCACTATAGAGGTTTTTTGGAGAGCCCTGAAGAGTTAAAAGGGTTAAGCCATTATATATCATAGTCTTTCTGGATCTGAGGCACTTTATCCAATATGCTTTGTTGTCTCTCTTATAGTATGTAGTTTTCTCTGTAGTCTTTAAAGACAACATTAGAGAGGAGTAATTATTTTCTCTCACTTTAATAGGAATCAAAGTTCTTTTTGTTTTGTAACAAAATTTAGGGAAGCAAAGACAAAGGCTTAGATTGATTGTTAAGAATTACCTCTAGATGATGATTGAGTGGAAAATCCCAAGTCTCAGTCAAAGAACTTGAGTTTAAAGTCTAACTTTACTACTGTACCTGTTTGACTTTGAGTGAATCACTTCTCATGTTTGTGCCTCAATTTCCATATTTGTAAAATGATTTGTGAAAAGTGCTTTTCCATATTACAAACTCTAAAGAGCAATTTACATTTCATTAAGGGAATAATGTTTTTTGTCCTTCATTTTTGAAGAAGACTACAGCATCAGGGAGGTGATGCTGTGACAAGCTCGAAAATTGGATTTGAGTGAGGGAGTGCTATGCTAAATCACTAGCCTCATTTTTTCTTTCCAGAGCCATCTGGATCCAGTGGCCCGAAATGAACCAAGATGACTGGAGATAGCCTCAGATGCAAAGCAATCAGGGTTAAATGACTTGCCCAAGGTCACATAGCTAGTAAGTGGGAAGTGACTGAGACCAGATTTGAACTCCCATCCTCCTGAATCCAAGGCCACTGCTCTATCCACTGCACCCCCTAACTGCCCTATCTAGGGGAAAAAGTCATCCAAAAATAGGTTGGGACATGGGGATAATGAATCAATCTTACTTATACCTTTCCTCCACTCAATTTTGAGAATTTTCTTAGATCTGTCATTATCTTCCCATCTTATGAGGGTGAACAATGCCATAATGGAGTGTTTTCTATGAGTCTTTAAAAAGAAGCATTTTATTTTTTCCAATTATATGTAAAAACAACTTTTAATATTCTTTTTTTTTAAGCTTTGAGTTTCAAATTCTGTCCCTCCTTTCCTTTTCTATCCCCTACTTGAGATGGTAAACAATCTGATATAGGTTGTACATGTGTGATCATGTAAAACATTTCCATATTAGTCATTTTTTGTATATTAGTGTTGAGTAAGGGAAAGAGAAGGGAATTAGGTCTAGGATTTCATCAGTTTAGGAAATTAAGGTCAGAACCATGTCTGCCACTTAAAGTCTAAGAAAATTGCCTAGGGTCACAAGAGGTGAATGGATTTGCCTAAAACAACACAATCAGTATTTAACAGAGGCAGGATGTGAACTCAGATTTTACTGGCTTTGACACTGGCTCTCTGTCTCTTAAGTCATGCTATCTCTCTCAGTCTTGAATAAAGTTATTGTATTTACATATATTCCTCAACCAAAGACCTTTTCTAGTGTCTGCCTCCTTATGGAATGAAGGTAATCCTGAGTCTTAAGAGGCTATGGCAGTGTACTATAAGCTCAGACAGGTTTTATCAAGATAAAAAAAGACTTTAGCCATTTAAAAGGGGTTGCTTGGATGGTATTTATTTTACTTTTTTGCTTGATTTACTTTCCTTTTCCTGTTTATTATATTTTATATATATATATATATATATATATATATATATATATATATATATATACATACACATAAGTGTATGTATTTTTTATCTATGTGGTTACAATATCTGATACAATTGTCCTTAAATCATGTAGTCCTTTCCTCTCCCTTCAATTAGAAAAATTTATCTTCCCCTTCCTTTGTGTGAGCACATCAATGATAATAAATTAAAACTAGATATGCAAAGTATATCTTTCTTGCCACATTTTTGCCCTACTATAGGTATAAATGCCTATGTGAGGTTTTCCAACACCAAATGAGGTTAGAGTAAATAAAATGTATTCATATTTTGAGATTAAGCCAGTGCATCTCAAGTGATTCATATCTCCTGACTGCTCTTTTGCTCCTCCCTAAAGAGGAGCCTTAATCTATCATATCAAAATCTTCTGTCATTGCAGTATGGAAAGAGGGTGCAGTTCCATCATGCTTCTAGTCTGGTCTCTTGATTTGGTTGAAGGATGATATCAAACTCCTTTTCCAAGTTCTTGCACTCTCACTGTTTTTCCCAAGTCTCTAAAAGGACAACACTCAGAAGTTGGAACCTTTTTAACATTGAAGATATTTCTCACATTTTCCCTTAATGGTTAATAAACTCCCATTCCAGTGATTCTGGTCATCATTCAAATCCCATTTCCTATTTCCCACTGCCTAATTCCTTATTCCTATTCTCTTGAAACTTCCCCCTACCATGTTCCACCATAAAGCTACCCACCACCTTTTCCACTGTGCCCTCTGGATGCCTACTCCATAAGCAAAAAAAACTTTCTTTTACCTTAGATCTTTTCCTTTTCTTCTATCCTCTAACTCCTACTGAAATCTGGTAGGAACCAGAGCTGTCCTGATGACATAGCCTCCCTGGTAATCCTTTTCAACCCTGTCTACATTTTCCCTCATTTTCCTCAATTTATTGGTCATGGTGGGGGGCAGCTGTAATATATCTTGACATCCATTACAACTTCCAAGTACTTCCCCTATTACCATCACTCAGTAACTTTAAGGTTCCTTTAAGGTTCATGCAGCCCATATCTACCACCCAATCAAAATCCTGGTACTTGTTATCTACAAACCTTCAAGATACTCCTCTTTCCTCCTCAATGAGTTCAGTACGTGGTTTGCATTCTTTCCTCCCCAACTTCTGCTCTCATACTAGGATCAACATACATGTTGAAACTCCCCTAATTAACCTAACTTCCCAGTTCATCAACTTACTTATTCACCATGACCATGTAGCCATACACAAAGAAAGTCATATTTTTGATCTTGCCATCAAGCACAAATGCACCACTACCATGAACTCTGAAATTCCCTTATCTGATTACAATCTATTGATGTTCTACCTCTTCCTCTGCTTTCCCATATTAAAAACCTGTTTTTTTATCTTCACTATGCTCTCCAATCCTTTAACTTCTCAGTTCTCTCCCAGGTCATCACCCCCTACTGGGTACACACTCTTCCCCATTTTGAATGGTTGGTGAACCAGTTCAACTCTACCCTGTACTCTTTTCATAAGTCCCCTTTCCTTCTTATCATATCATTGATTATGTCCTGCTAAGCCTCAGTCTTACATTGCTACCTCCATTCACTGCTTTCACTCCAGAAAAACTGTAGAAAATCACCCAATCATGCTGACTGCATCCACAACAAATTTATGTTACTTAACTGTCACTGTGTCCACACCAAGGCTAGGCAATCCTTTGCACCTCCCCAAATAACTAACTGAGGCAGTTGTTGACTCAGTGGATAGAGCACTGGACTTGGAGTCAGCAAGACCTGACCTCAGTTATCTACTAACTGTATGTCTGTGGGTAAGTCACTTAACTTCAGTTTGCCTTACTCCACTGGAGAATAAAATGGCAAACTATTGCAGTATCTTTGTCAAGAAAAACTCCATGGACAGTATGGCATCATCAAGAGTCAGACACAATTGAATGACTGACCAACAATAATAATTAACTAACTCTCCCTTCCTCTACAGCACCTTTTCCAAACCTTTCATCCCTCCTCAAATTTCCCATGACTCCTTCCCCACCCCTTGCCTTATATTTTATTGGGAAAAAATGAGGACATTCACTGAGAGCTACATCTTCTCCCTTCCTCCTTATCTCGCATCAACCTGATGTCCTTTGTCACTATGTCTTCATTCCAATCTAAAGTGATGAGGTGGCCCTTTGCCTTGCAAAGGTTAAATCTATCTACAGGCACAAGAGATCCCATTCCATCCCATCTTCTTTGGCAGATTCCCCTCTATCCTTCCTACTTCATACCTATCTCCAATCTCTCCTTGTCAATTGGTTGCTTCTCTGTTGCCTACAAACATTCCCATACCACCTCCATCCTCAAAAAATCCTCTCTTGATCCATCTAACCTCACTAATTATCATTCCATATTCCTTCGGCTACTGTGGCTAACCTCCTAGAGAAGACTGTATATAGTAGTAGACTACTTCTCCTCCTACATTTTTTTTAACTCTCTACCATCTGATTTCTGACCTCATGCAACAAAAACTGCTCTCTCCAAAATTACCAATGATATCTTAATTGTTAATAATTCTCTTTTGAACTTCACTGCAACCTCTTTTTTTTATTCTTTCTCTCTTTTCTTTCAAGGTTTTTGAGATAATGTGTTCTCTGGGATTTCCTCTCATCTATCTGATTACTCCTTTCTCAGTCCCCTCTGCTGGATCTTCATCCAGGTCAAACCTAACAACTGTGGATTTTCTTTAGGAATCTGTCCAAACCCTTATTCTCTTCTTCCCCTTTATCCTGTTTGCACATAATTGTTCGCTTGCTGTCTTCATCATTAGTCTATAAGCTCTTAAAGAGGAGGGACTTTTTTGTTTTTCTTTTTATCTCCAGAGTTTAAAACTAAAATTAATCCCTAACTCTAACCTTATCCCTAAACCCTAATGCTAATCTGGGTACATAAGAGGTGCTTAATAAATATTTATTGACTGGCTGACTGACATAAGCTATTGGTTAGGTTTATTTCAGGCAAGGGATAGGACATGATATTTTAGGTGGGGATGGGAGTTTTCTATAAAAAATGTTTTACTTATTTTACTTAAAATTTTATTATTTACTTAATTTTTAAAATATATACATTAAACATATATTCATTCATTTTGATTTTTAAAAAAAATCCACAAAATAGATCAAGATATAGATAAATAACTCCTAGGTACAATGTAAACAACTTTTTAGCAAACTAAACTGTTATCATACTATATTTAAATAAATCTTTGATTTCTTATATATTTTTCTCTTTACCCTGAACTGTCTTTTGGCTTATTCCTTAGCTTTATAATAACTACTTTTTTGCCCTGGTTTCTTGTCAGACATGATACAATGAAGTCAAGTTCTAGTCACATCCTTCCCCTCCTGTAAATCTAAGAATTCACTGTTCTAATCATCCATCATCTATCAATAGAATGTTTCTGGCAAAAGATCCTCTCAACTTTTCTAGTTCAGATAGGACTTGTCTTGCCTATTAACTACCATTTCCCTGATGGTATCTCCTTGTACACAAGATGAAGCAACTCTAAAAAAAAAGTTTTATTGTTGCCTTTTGTTTTTATATTACATCCATTTCCCCTTAGCATTCCCCTCAACCCTTCCTCATAACAAAGAAAAGCATTAAAGTAAAGCCAACTAACACAGTGATCACATTTGACAGTGTATACTACATTCCATATCCATAGTCCTCACCTCTTTACTGAGAGAAGGAAGGTTCCTTATCTATTTTCCAGTTTGTTATAAATAATCAAAATATGATTTATTTTTTAGTATTTTAATTTAGATTATTACATTATTTAGATATTATATCTTGTTCTCTTGGTTCTTCACTCCACATTACTTATGTTTTCCATATTCTTCTAAATTCCTTAAAATTCTTTACTTCTTATGGCACAATAATCCTCCATTGTATCACAATATGTTCAGCCATCCCTGAGTACCCTCTTTTGTTTCCTTTTTTCCTCTACTACAACTAAGTACTACTCAGAATGTAGAACCTTTCTATTGGTGAACTTGTTGGGGATATATGACCAATATTGGGAATGGTAGATCAAAGAATAAGGAAATATTTTATTTTATAATGATTTGACCAGTTCAGTTCCACTGACAGTAGCCTTATTTTTCCTTAATTCCTCTAACATTACCTTTTCATTTCTAAAATCAACTTTTCCATTTTGATGAGTCTGAAGTAAAATCTCAGGATTATTTTAATTTGCATTTCTTTTAATTATTAATGATTTGTCATAGTCTTTCATGTGATTTTTTATCATTTGAATTCCTGCTTTAAACTGATCATAAAATTTGGTCCCTTCTTTATTAGAGAATGGCTTTCAGTATTACATATTTGGTTTTCAGACTTTTATCAGAAATATTAATGGAAATAGATTTTGCCACTTAACAGGTTCCTCTTTTTTCTGGCTGCATTTATATTATTTGTGTAAAAGCTTTTTAATTTTATATATTTGCAAATGTATGTTTTATCTTTTAGGTTTACCTCTGTCTCTTGTTTGTTTAAAAATTCTCCCCCTAGGAATGACTTAATAAACTGTGGTATATGCATGATATGGAACACTATTGTTCTATTAGAAACCAGGAGGGATAGTAATTCAGGGAAGCCTGGAAAGATTTGCTGAACAAGATGAGCAGAACCAGAAGATCATTGTATCCCCTAACAGCAACATTGATCAACCTTGATAGACTTGCTCATTCCATCAGTGCAACAACCAGGCACAATTTTGGGATATCTGTGATGGAGAATACCATCTGTATCCAGAGAAAGAATTGTGGAGTTTGAACAAAGACCAAAGTCTGTTACCTTTAATTTTTAAAAAAATAGTTATCTTATTATGTAATTTTTCTCTTATACTTTTTTTTCCCCTTAAGGAAACGATCTCTCTCTCATCACATTCAACTTAGATCATCAATGTATACCATGGAAACAATGTAAAGGACTAACAAATTGCCTTCTGTGGGGGGTGAGGGGAAGGAAGCAAGATTAAGGGAAAAATTGTAAAATTCAAAATAAATTAATTAATTAATTTAAAAAATCTCCCCCTAGCCAAAGTTGTGAAAAACTCTAACTTCTATTCTCCTTCTCTCTTTTTAAAAAATTTTATTTATTGAAGGCATTGGGATTAAGTAACTTGCCCAAGGAAGGTCACACAGCTAGGCAATTATTAAGTGTCTGAGGTAGGATTTGAACTCAGGTCCACCTGACTCCAGGGCCTGTGCTCTATCTACTGTGTCATCTAGGTGCTCCCTTCTCCTTCTCTTTTTCAATGATGTCACCTTTGATGTTTCAAATGCATAGCTATTTGGATCTTATGGCATATGGTAGAAGATTCTGCTTGAAATCTAGTTTTTGTCAACTTGTCTTACAGGTTTCATAGTAGTTCTTACAGAATTATTCCCCCATCTATATTCTTAGGTTAATGAAACACTTAATTGCCCTATTTACTTCCTTCTAGGTTTTCCATTATCTAGTTTGTTCCATTGATCTATTTTTCTTTTTATTAACCAATAGCAAATAGTTTTGAGAATTACTGCTTCAAAATAGTTTGAGATTTGATAACATAAGGGGACATGAACTGAACCTGGGATTTTATTACATAAGGAACTTATGACTAAGAATGTTTCCTTTACTAATGCAGGAAGAAATTTCTGTAGTTTATTTTCTTAACTCTTATGGTGAGGGAACATGTTATGTTGAAAATAAATACATATTTTCTGCAAGTTTTATTTGTTTTTTAGTGGTTTTAGGTTCATTTATAGAATAGTTAAGAAGAAGCAAACATAAAATACAACTATAATTGATCCCTTGTGAAATTCTTTTCTTTGGTTCAAATTTGGCACAGTATATTCACACTGAGATGAAAGGGGGAAAAATTTTTTTCAGCAGAGAGTTAGAGAATAACCTACATCAGGGTTATCCAACCTTAGGTTGTCTTATAGTTGCATTAAAATAAAATAATTATTCGAGGGTCATACCCAGAATAAAAAATACAGTACATTAATATAATAGTTAATTTATAGTCTTAGTTAAATTTAGCAAGTGCTACAAAAAGTCATGGTACTTTTAATTTCTTAGAAAGTGGGGAAACATGTCATCAATACATAGGTGAAGAGTGAAAGCAAACACAAAACAACAAAGTGGCAATACAACAGCATGGCATAGATGGAACACACCCCAGAGATCCATTGAAAATTCTGTGCAACACGTTCTGTCCCTAATACTGCTTCAAAACACCAAAGAAAATGAATATCGAATATCAGAACCTAAGCAGAATTTATGAGTGATGGAATTAAAAAATCTAGTATGCATTTTATACAAGTTATTATTTTATTTTTTCTGCTTGTGAAAATTAAAACCCACAGGTGCCCACATAAAATTGCACTCTGGACTGCAGGCCATATTTTGGACAGTCCTGACCTAGATCACTGAGAGGTTATATGATTTACTTAGGGTCACAGAACTTGTATATTTCGGAGGAGGGACCTGAATCCCAGACTTTGTGGAATTATGTACTATCACATTGCCTGTTAGCAGAAGGTCCCCTTTGTTTCTGCTTTTTTAAAAAATTTTCCTTGAAAATTCTGATCTTTTGTTCAATGGAGGAAATTTTTCTTTCTGCTCCCATTCTTCTAATGATCACCTGTCACTTTTCTTAATTATACACACACACACATGAACACACATATGTATGCACAGACATATGTTTCTTAAAACATTCTTCCCTAGGGGCAGCTAGTGGACAGAGCACGGGCCCTGGAGTCAGGAGTATCTGAGTTCAAATCCAGCCTCAGACACTTAATAATTACCTAGCTGTGTGGCCTTGGGCAAGCCACTTAATCCCATTGGCCTTGCAAAAGCCTAAAAAAAAAATTTCTTCCCTAAATGTTAGTTTAAAATAAAATAGAATGTGGTTCAATGAGCATAGTTATACTTTTTTAAAGTAAATCTGTTTAATTAAAGGTCAAATTAGAGGACAAAAAACCTGGAACATTCCCCCAACCCCCTTTATAATCTTTCTTTTAGCTTTCCTGACATAATACTATATTTACCTACTTCTCTTCTTTGATTGTTTTTTTTGTTTCCTTCATTGAGTACTCTAACTCCCCAATTCCTACAAGTCTTTATCCTTGTTTCTCTTTTTTTTTTGACAAGGCAATGCAGTTAAGTGACTTGCCCAAGGTCACAAAGCTAGTATCAAGTGTCTGGGATAGAATTTGAACTCAAGTCTTCCTGACTCCAGGGTGGGTACTCTATCCACCATACCACCTAGCTGCTTCCCTTGGTCCTCTTCTGAATGCTTTATCATTCCTTGTTGATTTTATCTATTCTCCTGGCATCAGTTATCATCTCTATGTGGATAACATCTAAATTTATCTTCCATCCAACTTTTCTTCTGAACTTCAAACCCATCTTTATAGTTGTCATCTGGATATTACACTGATATCTTGTTTTAAAATTGTATCTTGTTCTGAACTTGCTGATTTGGCAATCCACCCTATTTCCTCTTGGTCTATATATTAGTAAGTTTAATAGTAGATAGTATAAATTAACAAGAGCAGGAACTTAGATTACAAAAGGAAACCTAGAAGTTAGATTACAAAAGGAAACCTAGAAGTCTTCTCCAAACCATTTCAAAGACTGAAGGAACATAATGTGCAAACTGTATTTTAAATTAACCTCAAATCCCCTCCAGATAATAAGTCTGGAGAAGTCACCCTGCTGCCAGGGTCTTTTGATCCTATGATATATAAATTTCAGCTAAGTTTTTGATAAAAACAATAAGACCAACAGAATAGTTAATGGTGATGATAATTTTGCCACTCTGTTGACCTATTAACCTTAAAGTTTTACTGAAACCTTGAGATGGTTTGATTATGCTAAAGAATTAATCCAAGGTAGCAGAGGTAAGAATTAGTCTCTTTTCTCCCCCAAAACCCAATGAAAATGAGACCTCAAACTCCAGCTGCACCAAGCACTCCATCTCCATCTGGGTCCACAATGATGAGTGATTCTAACTCTTAAGTCTCAGTTATGTGTGTGTGATTCTCTGTGTCTTCCCCATTCCCCTACCTATTTCCCAAGCTGTCTGCCTTCCTTCACCATCCTATCCCCACCGCATAGTGACTGCTTTGTACCCCTTCTTACTACTTATCTGTACTTTCTGTGACCTCTGTGCTTTATTACAGTGTGATTGCAGATACACTTCCCACTGCCAATTTGGACTTTCCCAGCAAGTACCCAAAGAACCATGTATGCCTGTCTCATTTCACAATTTCATAAATTAATTAGTAATTCATACTTTAAACTCAGCAAGTCCAAAAATAAACTCTTCACATTTTCTCAACCTGTTCCTCTTCTTGATTTCCCTATTTTTGTTCATGTAGGAATACTTCTATTACATTAGTCACCTAGGCTAGAAATCTGAACTATTTTCCTTAATTCTCTCTATCTCTTATTCACAAAATTTCTATGATAGCAATATCTCTATCACTTAGCCCCTTTCATCGAATTCTTCTATCTCAGACCTTTATGACCAATTTCTCTTGCTTCTACTATCTCCATTGTCCAATTCATCCTGTCGCTGCTGCCAGATTAATTTTTCAAAAGCACAGTCCTGATCACATCATTCCGTTATGCAAAAACCTTCAGGGATTACTTTTTCTCTGTTAAAGGGAGTTCAAAAAATACTTCATGGTGTCACAGGATGAGTTCTGGATTTTGAGTCAAGGATCTGAGTTTGACTTCTGACATCTATATTTCCTAGATATATGACCTTAGTAAAATCATTTATTTTTCTAGGTCTCAGTTTCCTCATCTAAAAATTAAGGTAATGAATTAAATGATTATTAAGTTCCCTTCTACTTCTAAATTCTGTGATCCTTAGCTTGGCAGTCAAGATCCTTCCCTACCTGAATCCAAACTGGATCCAACCTCTTTCTCTGGTCTTTATCTCATTACTGTCATTTATGTATCTTACTTTGCACTTCACCTAAACTGTGTTCCTTGCCATTTCAGGAACATTTTCCATACTTCTCATTTCTTCTGTTTTTCTACATATATGACCTCTCTTCAGTTTTGCCACAGTGATATTCTAGAAGCCCTTGATCAAACACCACTTTCTCCTACTACTCCCTGATTCTTTTAGCCAGTCCCTAAATCCTTTAAACTCCTACAGCATTTTATATATCTTTTCAGTACTTTTATATTCTGTTGGGCTTTAAATTTATTTGTATAGGTCGTATATCCATCCTTTCTTCCACTGAGAGGTTACTTCCCTGCCCATATAATTTCCTAGACTATAAGCTTCTTATATATTTAGAGCTAGATGGAATCTGAGAGGTAACTGAGTCCAAGTCTCTCATTTTACAATTAAGGAACCTGAGCCTTAGAAAGATTAAATGACTTGCCCAGGGCTACAGTCATCTAAGGCAGGATTCAAACCTGTTCTTCTTCCCTCCTTGTCCTCCATTCTAGCTATTGCTCCATGCTATCTTTCCTATCATTCATCTTGTAACCCCCTCAGCCTTAAGCAGAATGTCTTGTGAACAATAGGTACTCAAGAACTATTTCATGAATACTATTGACTTTTACTGAATCAAAATCATCTCTGAGCTCTGAATATCAGAACCTAAGCAGAAAGGAATTTGTTTCTATGAACTGTCAAACACGATGAAAGCAAGTTCAAAACTCTGAGACTGTAAGCCTTAATAGTCACCTATTGAGTCAGTTGGTCCTTACAACACTGACATTTATAACAAGTCAAGTAACCCCAGAATATCTGGGGAATTGACCTTTATTATTCATGATTGGGGAAGGCATTGTTTACATCATCATATTCCTTGGGTGCTGAGATTTAAAAATGCTGGAGAAGCTAGAGAAATGAACAAGGAGTATGATTTCTGTTATTTGATTTTACTACTATGCCCCATAGGAATCAAGTGGGAAAAGAGCTTTCTAGGTTGGAAGATTTACTGTGTTTATTTAGGGCAGCCTAGATTCTACTGCAAAAATAGCCTGCCATTGGTGTTCCGTTGCTAATCTAGGGATGGAAAATTTCCACAGCAACTGGTAACTTAATTGTGTGATTTGCAAGCATTTTAAAGTGAATTTACCAAGACTTAAGCATGGAACAGAAAGAATCAAGTGGTATACTTGTATCTTTAAGACTGGGAAACACTTGGGGGTGGCTAGGTGGCACAGTGGATAAAGCCCCGGCCTAGGAGTCAGGAGTACCTGGGTTCAAATCCGGTCTCAGACACTTAATAATTACCTAGCTGTGTGGCCTTGGGCAAGCCACTTAACCCTGTTTGCCTTGTAAAAACCTAAAAAAAAAAAGACTGGGAAACACTTAACCAGTTCCTACACCCAGAAGTTACTATGATTGGAATTCAATGAAAAATAAAATGGAGAGCACTTTATTGTGTGGCTTTCAAACACTCTGCTAAGCTCCAGGGAATATAAATAGGAAATAGAGATAGTCCTTACTCTCTAGTAGCTCACATTCTAATGGGGGATGGGGGGTGGTTGTGGTGGAGAAGTTGAGGGAGCTTGGAGCATGTTTAGTTCATGTTTATCTTCAATTCATGGGAGGTAGAAAGTCACCTAGTACTTAGGCAGGAGAAATAGTTGGGCAGATTGTAATTGGGGTACATTGGTAGAGCAAATGGTCTTCATCAAGGGATAGTGGGTTTCACAGTTAGCATGGAATGTGCTACCCCCATCACAGATTGGTATGAGTGAGCATCTAGAGAAAGGACATCTTATACCTAGTGGGAACTAGGGCTATGTTAGTTAAACAATAAAAAAAAAATCTGTTTTCTTTCTCCCAACCCTCCCCATTGGAAAACAAAAGAAATCAAAACCAAACTCTTCATAACAAATAGACATAGTAAAATCAAATTCTCACATTGTCCAAGTCCAAAAAAAAAAAAAAGATTTATTCACCACCCTGAATCTGTCATCTGTAAGAAGGTGGATCCTAAACTTCTTCATTGGTCCTCAGCAATCAGGTGTGGTCATTGTATTGATCACAATTCCAAAGTTCAAAGTCAGTTATAATTACAGTGTTGTTGTTGTTTCCTTGGATCTACTCACTCACTCTCTATCTGTTCATACAAGTCTTTTCACACTTCTTTGTAACCATCTTTTTTTAGCATTTTTTTTTTGTGGCATGACAGTATTTCATTACATTCATATGCAGTAATTTGTTCAGCTATTCCATAATTGATTGGCATCCCCTTGGTTTCTTGTTCTTTGCCACTACAAAAAAGAGCTACTATAAATACTTCTTGAGCATATGGGTTCTTTTTTGGATTAAATGAATAAAAGAAAATAAAAAGCATTCATTAATCTTTACTTTGAACCAAACAGATGAGCATATAAATAGAAAAGTGAAAACAGCCTTTGCCCTTAGGGGATTTATATTCTAATGGAGGGCTTCAGGGAGGCACACTTTGGTCCCCCAAGTTACAAGCTTAGTGTACCTAGCCTCATGCAGGGAACATCATAGTTATTTCTAAATATTTGGTAAACTAAACTGTTTTCTCTTCCTTCAACAACTGTTTTCAGCACATTCCCTCCTTGAAACTTTGCCTGATTTGCTTTACTTGGTTGGCCTCATTCCTTTACTGAATCAATCAATAAGCATTTATTAGGTGTTTACAGATTCTCTATCACTTATTAATCTGATTTGATTTAATTTAATGTCTTTATGGTTAAATGATATTCTTTTTTTTCTTTTGTTTATAGTCTGTGTTGCCCCCATGTAAATTGAATTATCTTTTAGAGCAAGGATTCCCAGAGACTATTCCTTCTAGTTAGTAAATACTCTTATATACCTGCTTTTGCTTTTAAGATGCTGCTTCAAGCTCTTTGGGTCTTCAGAACAGTTTATTTCTGTTAAGGAATCCAGTCAAGGTCAATAGAAGACAAATGGATTTAGTTTAACAATCCCTTTTTATTGGTAATATTTACCTTTAGGATTAGGAAGATGTATTTCCCCTCCCAGGCAAGCTGGGTTGTAGCCATTTTTTTAAAAAAAGTGAACAAGTAACAATGTCAAGGCACAAATAGTTCATATCTTTGAACTTGAGCGTCCTAGGAAATTTTACTGCCATTATTCCAGGGTGATTGATTGTTCCTCTTGATTCTTAGAGAAAAAACTCTGAAACCTCTTCCAGATTGCATTTGAGAACTTCTTTAAAATTCTAGTAATTTCCTCCTTTCTCTAAATCTTGTTTTACCTTGTATGAGGAGAGATAAAGTGTCTTCTTCAAACTTACCTCAATCAATTAACCTATAGCATCCTAGATTTACTGCTGGAAGGGAAGTTACAGGCCACTTATGCCAACCTTCCTATTTTATAGTGAGTAGAGTTTAAGTTTCTTGCCCCAAATCACATAGGGATTAATAGCAGAGCTGAAATTCCTTTACAAGATCCTTCCCATTTCATCAAAGTGTCTATCTTCAACCAATCAATCAGCAAGTAATTGATTAAGTACCAGTTGTATGCTAGTCACTGTGCCCAGTCCTGGGGATTCAAACAAAAAATGATACATAGACTTCAAGGGGCTCATATTCTATGTGGAACAGCAAGGAGATTTGTTTGGTAGACTACACAGTACAAGGAAGAGGAATAATACATAATGGAGATTAGAAGGTAGTTGTGAAATGCTTTTGGGAGTGACATGGTTAGTTCCAGCACTTAATAAAAACACTTTGGTAACTGTGTGGCAGATGGCTTGGAGTGGATAGAGACTGAGGTAGGAAGATCAATTAAAAGGTCACTGCAGGCTAGCCAGGAGCCTTGAGGGCCTGAATGATGTCCAAGAAAGAAGTGGAAAAGGGAAAGATTTAAAAAATGTCATTAAAGTTGAAACAAAATTTAATGATGAATTTCCAGTGTTTTGCAAAGTGACTATCACATAGCAAGCACATAATTAATGTTTATTGACTGACTAACTGGATATGTGGAAGTGAGCCACCTCCACTGCTATTGCTTGTCTACTGCTACTCACCTGCTCACTCTCAGAAAACTCATATTGTGATGGGGAGACAACTTGCAAAAAATATACATGATATATGTATAGTATATATAGTATATATAGAAACCAAAAGGATAGCATTCCTTGGGTATAAATAGGAAAGTTTCAAAGAGAAGAGACTTGTATAGTTAAGTTTGAGATGTCTATGAGACAATAAATATTTGGCTAGATGGGTCTGAACTTCAGGAGAGAGACTAAGTCTAGATTAGAGATAGAGATAGAGAAATTAGATAGATATAGATATAGATATAGATATAGATATAGATATAGATATAGATATAGATATAGATATAGATATAGATATGGATATGGATATGGATATGGATATGGATATGGATATAGATGATAGAGATAGAGATAGAGATAGAGATAGAGATAGAGATAGAGATATACTGTAT
Source organism: Macrotis lagotis (assembly GCF_037893015.1). NCBI lineage: Eukaryota > Metazoa > Chordata > Mammalia > Peramelemorphia > Peramelidae > Macrotis > Macrotis lagotis. The sequence continues at coordinate 137,530,868 of NC_133664.1, read as the reverse complement.
TCATTTGTATAGAGAGGAAAATTAAACACTTGGAAGCTGATATGAAGATATAGAGAAACAAGAGAAGAGGGGCCAGGACTTGAGGTTCACCCTTTAAAGCAGCATGATATGGGTGAAATCAAATAAAAGATAGAGAAGAGAAGGTCAAAAATGTCAAATGCTGCAGAGGCCAAGAAAGATGAGGACTGAGAAAAGAAGAGATCTATAGAAAGTAGTAGCAATTGAATGATGATGTCGGAGCCACCTTGCAAGAACTGAGAAGTGAATGAAAAGAGAGGAAGAGGAGGCAATGAATGAAGATGTTTTTCCCTCAGAATTTGGATAAGAAAAGGAGATATAGGAGATTGATAGAGGATAATATGACTTAGTGATTATTTTTGTTTAAGGTAGGGATTTGGAGTATTTTTAGGTAAGTAGAGAAGGAACACTTAGGTGAGGAGAGATAGATAATTATTAAGAGAAAGAAGTAATTAAGGGACTCTTCTGGGGAAGCTCAATGGAAATGGGATCCAGGACATATGTAAGGACTTTATTCTTGTTGAGAAGATAGGTTATTTCATTTTCAGAGACTGGAGTAGCAGAAAAAAAGATTGGAAAAAAAGTGAATAGGTTTTAGAATTCATCTAGAGAAGAAAAGGAAGCTCAGAGGCAAAAAGGAAGCTCTGTTTTCTCAGTAGATTATGAGCAAATGTCTTCAGCTGAGAAGGTGGTAGAGGTGGTTTGAAGTGAAAAATACAAATTTGGAACAGCTTCTCTAGGGAGTGGATAAAGAACCGATTAAGAGTGGAGAAGTATGGCCCCATTGCAGAGGGTCTGGTTGAGATTAAATTTGCAGCAGATCCAGTGAGTTCCATTTTAAAACTTCTTCCTGCTTCATTCAGTAGCAGGTGAGTAGCAGTGGACAAGCAATAGCAGTGGAGGAGGCTGCTGATGGGAGTAATCCAAAGTCAAGGTTAGGCAAGTAGAGAGCAAGGTATTGGAGAGGAGAGGACACTGTAATTCACCTTTGGCCTGAAACTGAAAAGTGAGCAAAATGAAATTATATTTTTGACCTGAGAAAATATGAAAGAGAGGAGCTATTGGCGGTATCACTGAGGACAAATAGATTTTGGAAGGGGGAGTCATAGGGAAAGATAGAATGACATGTAACTTGAAATCTCTTGCTGGGTGGGCTTGGACATTGAGACCAGTCAGGTTTCATTTTCTGTAAATGATCACACTTTTGTTCTGTGGAGTCCCTAGCACCAGGATCTGGCAGTCCTTTCTAATGCTTTTCTAAACAGCCTTTGAAATCACTTGTCAGTGGTCCAGTGCCAGGAAAGGTCCAGGAGCTAATTACTTTCCATGCTTTCTTGGCAAGTAACCACAGAAGATCGGCAGGCACACAGGTAATGCATTGACCCCAAATTGCAGGAAGTTCCTGTAATAATATTCAACTATCTTATTATTTTGCCTTTAATTGCTAACTAATTGTGTGACCTTGGCCAGGTCCCTTACCCTTTGGAATTTAGTTTCTTTAACAATAAAGGAAAGAGATAAAGTAGATGATCTCCAAGGGCCCTTTATCCTCAATAGTCTGTAATCCCAAGGTCTCCCTGACTTTAGAATCAATTCAAAAATATTAGGCTGGGAACAGCCCAATCCAAATCAATTAGCTGGAAAATCTAGCTTCTTTGAAGTCTTTAATGTTATGTAAACAGATTCTTTACTTGTTCACCTTCAATTTCCCTTAGGCATGAAAACAAATTGCAGTTTTCTAGTCAGTTTTCTCCCCTGAGCTCTAAGCAGTAGATGGAATTGTGCATGTTATTGGTGCAAGAGAAAATGAGATTGTACAATTAGTAGTTTGTTGTTGTCACTATCATAACCACAAATTTGCTGGAAAGATTGCAGCAAAATAAATGAGTGCATGTATTTTCATCTTTTTTATTGCTTGTGTGTGTGTGTGTGTGTGTGTGTGTGTGTGTGTGTGTGTAGTTTCTTGCCCCATGAGAGTTTGCTATATATAAACTCAATGTATCTGATGTGTGTGAGATCTCATACTAATAAGACCCTTTTACTTATCTTGCTAATTTAGTGAGGAGGCTGGTGTGGTTAGAAATCTAGTCATTAACTCCCATAAACATTACTTGACAGCATCCTAGGAACTGCTCAAGCCTTGGCTCATCTTACTGTCATTTATTTGAGTTTGTTGCTGGAGCCTTTTGTTATCCTCCTTTACCCTAATACCATCAGTTTTTCTCCCTGTGTTCCCTGCTATATTCCTTATAGAGTGCAAGTTCCCTGAGAGCACTTTTCTTTCTCCCTTCCTCAACTACCTCCCTAGAGTCTCCTCTCTGACCTTATTCTTCCACTTGTCCTGTAAACATCATATATGTATTTTGCAAGTTGTCTCCTCATTATAATATGAGTGTTCTGAGAGCAGGGACCATATTTCTGCCTTTCTTTGTATCCTGACCTTCTAGCATAGTCCTAGGCAACAAATATGCTGATAAAATACTCATTAACTGTCTTAGAGGGTTAGTGACTTGATCAAGGTCATGCAGACAGTATGTTAAAACCAAGATCTGAACCCAAGTCTTTTTAACTCTGAGACCAAATTTCTATTCATTTTACCGTACTACCTCTATTGCTCAATGTTAAACTAAAACTGAAATAGTATATTTCAAAAGAAGACTAATGGAACTACTATCTTATCCCTATGTTGGTATAAATGCCAGCCTCTCCTGGCCTTCTCAGTCAGCCCAATCCTTTCATAAATTTCCATTGACTACCCATTTTGATATAGACATTTCTCTGGTCTTTTTTATATTTTGCAAAGCACTGATAAGGATCCAATGTCTTTCAGTGTTATTCTTTGCCCACAAAACATAAAATCCCCACCTTTCCTTTCTGATCAAAAGTTATTGGTGAGGTTTTAATGCCAAATTAAAATACATCAGCAGAATGTTTTGGTTGACTGATGTACATTATTCAATTAAACATTTCTTAAGCAGATACTATGTACTGTATCAGATCTAGGGAACACAAACAAAAACAAATCCTGGTTCTTACTCTCAATGAGCTTATGTTTCTATGGAGGACGACACACCAATAAGTATAATCAAGGGACAAAGGAGAAACTGATGCAAAATGCTCTAGAAAAATTTGAGAAGGAACATTATCAGCAGAGAAAGTGGGAAAGTTTCACTGAGGAGGTGATCTCTGAGATAAACTTAAAAGGAAGAGAAGGATTTTCAAGAGGAAAGATTTATATTTGACCTGAACTAAAAGGAGGTATCATCATAAAGAACAGCCATTTTGGGAAGAGGGGTGGGTTTTTTGGGATGATCTGGGGATGACGAGAGAACCAGTTTAGTTTTATGTAATCTGAGTTTAAGGTCTCCTTAGGAAATCCAGGTGATATCTAAGCAGGAAGTTAGAATGCAAAACTAGAATAAGTGAGAGATAAGGAACAAGTATATAGATATTTTTAGTGATTTGCATAGCAATAAGCTGATAAGATCACTATAAGAGCATAGTGAGAAAGAAGAGAAACATCTAGGACCAAATCTTAGAGAATATTCATACTTAAAGTATGGAAGAAGGATGATTAGACAAGGAAGTTGGTGTTATTTGTCCTTCATTCTTGAAGAAGAACCATTATCATCAGGGAGGTGATGCCATGACATGCATGTGAATTGGATTTGAATAAGGAGGTAGTCAGGGATCAAGATGACTGGAGATGATCCTGGATGCAAGGCAATCAGGTTTGAGTGACTTGCTCAAGGTCACACAACTAGTAAGTGTCAAGTGTCTGAGGCAAGATTTGAGCTCAGGTTTTCCTCAATACAGGGTTGGTGCAGGGGGTGGAGCCAAGATGGGGACAAGAGAGCAACTTCTCTTAGAAGCTCTCTCATAAAACTTCAAAACTAAGGACTTTAACTAAACTTTCAAGAGACAGAACCCACAGAGAGACCCAGCGAGGCAGTTCTCCTACTCAGGGTAACCTGGAAAAGAGCAAAGAACGGAAAGGCTCTGCTCCCCCGGGTCGGAGGGGTGGCCCGCCAGAGCAAAAGAAAGAACTTCAGCCTTGCAAAGGCGGCCCCAGGGCGCTTGGAGCTGCCGGTCACAGCAATGGGTGAGTCTCCTGAGCTATGCCCCGGGAAGCAACGGGCACAAATTGGGGGACTGGGGGGACAGTGGGAGACCTCTGCCAGAGTGAGCACATGAAGCCCAGCCCTCAGGGCACAGCGAGCAAGTGGTCTTGAGACAGCCCAGATCCAGGAACAGAAACAGGCTGAGCCAGTAAGCAGGAGCCCCCAGGGCATGAGCCCATTGAACCTAGGGAGGGGAGTGAAGAGAGAGGCTGCTGAGCTCTGTCCTCTGCCCCTGAAACAGGACTCTGGGGTTCTAACCACATTCAGATCCTGATCACAGTCTAGGCCCCCCATAGAACAACAGGGCCCCCCCACCCCAGCCCCATAGCAGGGGGGGGTGCTTATGGTCATTCACAGACCAGGAGGGAGGGCAGAGCCTCACACACTGAGATCCTTGTGGGGGTGTCCCAAAAGCTCATGATGCACCCCAAAACCAGGCTCAGGCTGGGAAAATGAGCAAGCAGAGATACAAGAGGCACACCATTAAGAAATATTTTGCATATGAGCCCAAGAAGAATCAAAATACTCAGTCTGAAGATGAGGAAGCATAAGCTCCTGCATCTAAAGACTCTAAGAAAAACAGAAATTGGGCTCAGGCTATGACAGAGCTCAAAAAAAGACTTTGAAAATCAAATGAGAGAGTTAGAAGGAAAAACTGGGAAAAGAAAGGAGAGAAATGCAGGAAAAACATGAAAATGAAGTCAACAGCCTAGTCAAGGAAATCCAAAAAAAAAAAAAAGCTGAAGAAAATAGCATGCTAAAAACCAGCTTAGGTCAAATGTATAAAACAGTTCAAAAAGTTATTGAGGAGAAGAATGCTTTAAAAAGCAAAATTGGCCAGATGGAAAAAGAGATAAGAAAACTCTCTGAGGAGAACAAATCCATCAGACAAAGAATGGAACTCAGGGAGATTGATGAATTTATGAGAAACCAGGATTCATTACTTCAAAACCAAAAAAATGAAAAATTAGAAGAAAACGTGAAACATCTCATTGAAAAAACAACTGATATGGAAAACAGACTTAGGAAACACAATTTAAAAATTATTGGAATACCTGAAAGTCATGATCAGGAAAAGAGCCTTGACATCATTTTCAAAGAATTACTACAGGAAAATTGCCTTGATATTCTAGAAGCAGAGGGCAAAATAGAAATGGAGAGAATCCACTAATCCCCCCAAGAAAGAGATCCCAAAAAACCAACCCCTAGGAATATTATAGCCAAGTTCTAGAACTCCAAAGTCAAAGAGAAAATATTACAAGCTGCCAGAAGGACACAATTCAAATATTGTGGAGCTGCAATCGGGATCTCCCAGGACTTAGCAGCAACTACATTGGAAACTCGGAGGGCTTGGAATATAATATACCGGAAGGCAAAAGGGCTTAGAATGCAACAGAGAATCAACTACCCAGCAAGGCTGAATGTCCTCTTCCAGGGAAAAAGATGAACTTTCAATGAACCAGGGGGATTTCAAATGTTCCTGTTGGAATGGCCAGAGCTGAACAGAAGGTTTGATTTTCAGACACAGGACTCAGGTGAAGCATGGAGATTGGAGGAGAGGAGGAAAATATGAGGGACTTAATGATGATGAACTACATGTATTCCTGCATAGAAAAATGACACTTGACTCTCCCCTCGGTGGCTCCCGGTGTCCGGCCTGGCTGTCCAGTCGCTCCTGGTGCTTGGAAAAGGAGACAGTGACAGACCTGGAGACTGAAGTCCTCTATCCCTCAAGCAGCTCTTTCACCATGCCTGGGTCCCTCCCTTTGACTGCAGAAGCCTGCTGGCCAAAAGATGTGGGAATCGTTGCCCTGGAGATCTATTTTCCTTCTCAATATGTCAATCAAGTAGAGTTGGAAAAGTATGATGGTGATGATGCTGGAAAGTATACCATTGGTTTGGGCCAGGCCAAAATGGGTTTCCGTACAGATAGAGAGGATATCAATTCAATGTGCTTAACTGTGGTACAGAATCTTATGGAAAGGAACAATCTTTCCTATGACTGCATTGGAAGGCTAGAAGTCAGAACAGAGACAATCATTGATAAGTCCAAGTCAGTGAAGACAAATTTAATGCAACTCTTTGAAGAATCAGGAAATAGAGATATAGAGGGAATTGATACTACCAATGCATGCTATGGAGGCACTGCTGCAGTCTTCAATGCTGTTAACGGGATCGAATCTAGTTCCTGGGATGGACGTTATACTCTGGTAGTTGCTGGAGATATTGCTGTATATGCCACAGGAAATGCTCGGCCCACTGGAGGAGCTGGAGCTGTGGCTATGTTCATTGGCCCAAATGCACCTTTAATTTTAGAGCGAGGACTTTGTGGGACGCACATGCAGCACGCCTATGATTTTTACAAGCCTGATATGCTATCTGAGTATCCCATAGTTGATGGTAAACTGTCTATCCAGTGCTACCTCAGTGCGTTAGATCGCTGCTATGCTGTCTATCGAAATAAGATTCATGCCAAATGGCAGAAAGAAGGAAATGATAGAGCTTTTACCTTGACTTTGGCTTCATGATTTTTCATTCACCATACTGTAAACTGGTTCAGAAGTCTCTAGCTTGGTTGTTGCTGAATGACTTCCTCAGTGACCAGAACAAAGATAAAAGTGGCATATATAGTGGCCTGGAAGCCTTTGGGGATATTAAACTCGAAGATACCTACTTTGATAGAGATGTGGAAAAAAGGCATTTATGAAGGCCAGTGCTGATCTCTTTAATCAGAAAACCAAAGAATCTTTGCTTGTATCCAATCAGAATGGAAACATGTATACACCTTCAGTTTATGGCTCCCTTGCCTCTGTCCTAGCACAGTTCACACCCCAGCAGTTGGCAGGGCAAAGGATTGGAGTCTTTTCCTATGGGTCTGGTTTTGCTGCTACATTATACACAAGATGCTACTCCTGGATCTGCCCTGGATAAAATAACAGCAAGCTTATGTGATCTGAAAACAAGACTTGATTCAAGAGCCTGTGTTGCACCAGATGTATTTGCTGACAGTATGAAGCTCCGAGAAGAAACTCATCATTTGGTGAACTACATTCCACAAGGTTCAGTGGATGCTCTTTTTGAAGGAACTTGGTACTTAGAGTAGACAAAAAGCATCGAAGGACTTATGCTCGTTGTCCTTCTCCAAATGATGGCACTCTGGATGCAGGGGCTGGTCTTGTACATTCAAACACAGCGACTGAGCATATCTCCAGCCCTCCTAAGAAAGTGCCAAGGCTCCATGCAACAACAGCAGAACCTGAAGCAGCTACCATTAGTAATGGGGAGCACTGAGATACCTCTGTGAGGTGGAAGACTCCAGTGTAGGGAGAGGGAGGGGGAGGGGAAGGGAAGAATAGGACATCTGGGAAAAACTGAAAGGGATTACATATTGCCTAAATTTTGATGTGTCTTATTTGGAGCCTGGAAACTATCGTGTACTCCTGAAAGTCTTTGTTTAGTTCATTTTGCTGACATGCTTCCTGTTGTGATTACATAACACTAAAATAGCATGAATGTATTTGGAATGATGTTAAGGGCTCTGTAAACCTTCATACCTCTTCAACTATTTCTAAGCATGAAGTTCAGCTTTTGATGCGGTCAGATGAATTGCGTGCTTCTGGCAGAAGAAATGGAGATGCCACTAGATACCTTTGATTTTTTTTTAATATATAAATATTTTTAAATAGCATTAAGCAAGACTGCTAAAAGCACCTTCAGTTTTTTTAAATAAAACTTGAGGGATTTTTTAAAAATGTGGTTTATGTAAGCCCTATGAAAATGGCAAAAACAGAAGTGTCCCTTTTCTAAATTTTATAAGTATTTCACTGAGGTAGAAAGTGAAGTTTGAGGGAAGTAATACTGTTGCTCTGTTTGAATTGAACCCAGTAGTGACCAGAAGTCAGGATAATGGCTTTTGTGAACTAGACTCTTGAACAAACTCCTTCTGGAGAGGATCTTTGTGACATGTGGCACCTTTGGTAGAAGTAGTTCTTTCCTCTGTGCCAGCAATTTGGTCATCTGTTTTGCATGATGTTGGAGATCTTTAAGGAGGCTTATGTTGTTACAGTTCTTTGAACTTTATTTAACTGGGGCATGTGGGTTGTTAAAGACTTTCTACAAGCATGAAATTCTTCCTTGTTAACTTGAATAAAAGGAGAGAAGGTAGCAGTTTTAAACATTACTGGAATTACTCTTCAGTATTATAGCTTAAGAAACTGACAATCTAAATCCATGATGATTCTTCATCAAAAGTAAAATCATTGGTATGACCCAAGTTTTATCCTGGTCCTTGTTTGACCAGACCAGAAAAGAGAACTGAAAATTTTCCCTCACTGTCATGCAATCTGATTTGTGATACTTTACTTCAGATTATCACGTAGAAAACTATGTATCCCACAGAGGAAAAATGTCATAGAATGAACAATATGTACTAATGAACAAAAAAGACTTATTGGACAGTTATGTAGGCCTTCTTGGTGCTGAACTACAACATGAGCCTTATTAGGTTATTAATATACAGAGGTAGTTGGAACTAATGTACAGAACTAATTTTTAATACTTTATTTTATTAAATTCTGTGAAGTTTCAGTTATCTATTAGAAATGCACAAATGACATGAAATGTAATGTTTAAGATTACAAGGTAATGCGTAATGTGTTTGTAAATTATTCTTGTCTAATATTAACTAGTAGCTTTTCTTTTTTTGATTTGTACAGTCAAAAGTGAGTTAAAATGACTTCATTTTAATACCTGCTGATGTAGATTAATGATGTAAGTTCTGATTTAAAGATTGATGGGAAAATGGTGCATGCATTGCTCTTGCAAGTGTTTGGGGTTAGAAATGTTCTGAAAAGAATAATTTAACTTTTGGGTGCCAAGAGAATTGGGTGAATGAAAGTTCATTGCCGGCAATGGACAGACCTAGTACCATTGGCACAGAATATTAACTCTTATACACTTCACTAAGGATGAGGTGAGTAACTTTGAAATAAAGTTTTAAGAGAAGTTTCAAAAAAAATGACACTGATAATACTCATATGAACTTTCTCAGTTAATAGAGCAGGTAGAGGGAGTTTTTATAGTTGAAGCACAGGAGAAAGCTGAATTTGAAGATAAAATGTGGTGTAAAAATGGAGTCAATAGAAAAAAGGGAAATGTGATGGGAGAAAGAAAAAGGAGAGGGGGAATAGGCCAAGATATTTCATATGATAAGTTTTTTCTTTATTACAATGAGCTATTGCAATGATATGGAAGGGGGGAAGGCAAGGGGGAATGAGGGAATCTTTGCTCTCATCAGAGGTGGCTAGGAGAGGAAACAGCATATATACTCAATGAGGTATAGACATCTGGAGTAAGAAGGAGAGAAGGGGGACGGGGGGAAGGGGGGGGATGTGAGTGATGGAGGAGAGGGTGGACCATGGGGGGAGAGTGGTCAGATATAACATATTTTTCTTTTTACTTCTTGCAAGGGGCTGGGATTGTATGGCCTGTCCGGGACCATAGAGCCAGGTGGATGCTGGGCCTAAGGGGTGGTATGGAGGCTTGGGATCTCTTGGCCCCAGGACCAGGGATCTGTCTGCTGAGCCACACAGCTACCCTACAGCAGAGTCAGAGTGAAAGGAGAGAGAAAATATAATACATGGTAGTGGAGAAATACGAAAGGAAGGAGTTGCCATCAGCAATGGCAACGGTGGAAAAATATGGAAGTAACTTTTGTGATGGACTTACCATAAAGAATGTGATCCACCCATAACAGAGTTGTTGGTGTTGGAACAAAGACTGAAGCACATTTTTTATTATTATTATTTGGGGGGGGGTGCAGGGCAAATGGGTCTGGGTGGCCTGTCTGGAGCCACATAGCAGGGTGATCTTTGGGTGTCTGAGGCCAGATTCAGACCCTGGTGCTCCTGGCTCAAGGGCCAATGCTCTGTCCACCACCCAGCCACCCCTACTATTATTACAATTTAATTTTGGGGGGTCTTTTTTTTTCTTTTTTTGGTTTTTGCAAGGCATTGGGGTTGGGGTGGTTTGCATGTCACACGACTGGGTGATTGTTGGGTATATGGGTCCAGATATGGACTCAGGCACTCCTGGCTCCAGGGCTGGGGCTCCATCCATTGTGCCACCTGGCCATGCCTACAATTATTACTATTATTTTTTTAATTTTAATTTTTTTCTCTCCCCTTTACTTTATCGCTCAAGTGAGTCTATATTTTGTGGGGGGAGGGGGTATTCTGCTTACTCTTAAACAAGAATATTTTATTAATGTATAAAAAAATTATTTGTACAAAAAGAGAATAAATATAAAAAAGTTTTATCAATTTGATAAAAAAAAATACAGGGTTGGTGCACTATCCTTTTGCACCACAAAGAAGAGAGAATTGGGCAAAGAGGTCAAAAGAGAGACAGGGAGATAAAATAGCCAAAGAAGAGTGTATTCACTACTATGTCTGTATCCCAAAGAGATCATGAAAAAAAAGATTTTAAAAAATTCTACATATACAGAAATATTCACAGCAACTCTTTTTTTGTAGTGGCAAAGAATTGGAACTTGAGGGAATATAAATGCCCATCAATTGGAGAATGACTGAAAAAACTGTGGTATATAAATGTGATGGAACACTATTGTTCTGTAAGAAATCATGAGGTATGGGACTTCAGAAAAGCCTGGAAAGACTTGCATGGACTGATGCTGAGTGAAAAGAGCAGAATCAGAAGAATATTATACACACTAACAACCATGGGGTAATGATCAAGCATGATGAACTTGTTCGTTTCAGTGGTACAATAATCCAAAACATTTTTAAAAGACTTGTGATATAAAATACCATCCATATCCAGGGAAGGAACTGTGGAGTTTAAATGCAGACTGACCTCAATTTTTAAGTTGCCTTTTGCATTATGCCATTTTTTTCTCTCAATTTTTTTGGATTTGGATTTAATTTGGATTTAATTCTTCTTTCACAATATAATTAATATGGATCTATGTCTAGCATAGTTACACATGTCAAGCCTTTATTAGATTGCTTCTGTTGGGGGAAAGGGGAGGAAAGAGAAAGAGGGAGAAAAATATAAAATTCAAAACTTTGGAAAGAAAAGATTGATGAAAACTACTGTTTCATGTAGTTAGAAAAACAAATAGAAACAAATATTTAAATTGGGAGGAAAAAAAAAGAGCATTGAGGAGAGGATGATAAGTAGTGTCCAAAAATTTAGAAATGTCAAAGAGGATGAAGGCTGATAAACTGATAATTGCATTTTACAATTAAGTTGTCTGTGATAAAGTATGAGTGTATGAGTGAAAGAGGTTTCTGTAGAAGTACATGGCAAGCCACTGAGAAGAAAGCAGAGTATAAGAATGTGAGGAAGGGAGTAAAAGATTAATATTTCTAGCAGTTTAAAAATAGAAAAGGGTTTGAGGGATGAGAAAAGATTTTTCAGGGTAGGGAAGACTTTAAAATGTTCATGGGGTGGTTAGGTGCTGCAGTGGATAGGGTGCTGGGTCTGGAGTTTGGAACATTCATCTGGGCAAGTCACTTAACCCTATTTCCTCATCTGTAAAGTGAGTTGGAAGAGGAATGACAAGCTATTCCAGTATCTTTACAAAAAAATCCCCAAATTGGGTCAAGAAGAGTTGAAAACAACTGAAATAATTGACTGAACAACAGTACATGTTAGTAGACAGAATAGAAGGAGGTGGTAGATAAAGAGAAATAGCTGATGAGAAAGAAAGGTGATAATGAATGGGGTTACTTCCTAAAGAAAATGATAATCAGAGGCCCAGTGGATTACAGTAAATCAGGAGATGAATGAAGTATATTTATCCTTCATTTTTGAAGAAGACCACAACATCAGGGAGGCAATGCCATGACAAGCACATGAATTAGATTTGAGTGGGGGGGGGGGGGGGGCTTTGCTGAGTCATTAACTCTCCTCCAGAGACATCTGTGTCCAGTGACCAGATATGAATCAGGATGACTGAAGGTGGCCTTGGATGTGAGGCAGTTAAGTGACCCAAGATCACATAGCTAGTAAGAGTTAAGTGTCTGAGGCTGGATTTGAATTCCTGTCCTCCTGACTCCAAGGCCAGTGCTCTCTCCACTGCACCACCTAGATGAATGGAAGAAAAGACATGAATGGGAAAAAAAATGCTGAGGAACTTCATGATGGATAACCTTTATATTGCTGCAATACAGACAAGGCTGTTTACTGAAAATTGGAGTCCAGCATGGTGAGGAGTAGATGTGGAGTCTTAAGAAAGAAAAGACTGATAACAGCTGAGGAAGTGAAAGCAATCCATAGTCATATGAAAAATTGCTCCAAATCATTACTTATTAGAAAACTGCAAATTAAAGCATCTCTGAGATATCATCTCACACCTCTCAGACTGGCCAATACGACCAGAAAGGACAATGATCATTGTTGGAAAGGATGTGGGAAATCTGGGACATTTTAATGCATTGTTGCTGGAGCTGTGACCTCATTCAACCTTTCTGGAGAGCAATTTGGGATTATGCCCAAAGGGCAACAAAAATGTGCATACCCTTTGATCCAGCAATACCACTACTGGGTCTATACCCTGAAGAGATTATGAAAAAGGGTAAAAACATCACTTGTACAAAAATATTCAGAGTAGCCCTGTTTGTGGTGGCAAAGAATTGGAAATTAAGTGAATGTCCTTCAATTGCGGAATGATTTACCAAACTGTGGTATATGTATGTCATGGAACACTATTGTTCTATTAGAAACCAGGAAGGATGGGAATTCAGGGAAGCCTGGAAGAATTTTCATGAATTGATGCTGAGTGAGATGAGCAGAACCAGAAAAACACTGTACACACTAACAGCAACATGGGGGTGATGATCAACCTTGGGCTTGCTCATCCCATCAGTGCAACAGTCAGGGACAATCTGGGGCTATCTGAGATGGAGAATACTATCTATAACCAGAGAAAGAATTGTGGAATTTGAACAAAGACCAAAGACTATTGCCTTCGAATTAAGAAAAAAACCCTATATCTTATATAATTTTGCTATTTCATACTTTATTTTTCTTCCTTAAGGATATGATTTCTCTCTCATCACATTCAACTGAGATCAATGTATACCATGGAAACAATGTAAAGACTATCAGAATGCCTTTTGTGGGGGTTGGGGGGAGGGAAGCAAGAATGGGGGGAAAATTGTAAAATTCAAAATAAATAAAATCTTTCTTAAAAAAAGGAAAGAAAAGATTGAAATTGCTGTGGAGAGTTTGAGAGTCCATTAGAGACAGATGTCTATTGCCTTTTGCATCATTTTCAATTTAAATAGCAAAGAAGATTTTAGAAACATATGATTATAGTTTTCAAACTGTAAAAAAAAAGAGATCATATAATTGAACTCCCTAGTTTTCAGAGGAAAGATAATAAGTCTGTGTGGGCTTGTTAAATTTGAGATGGCTGTGAATCATCCAGTTCTAGATGCTTCCAAAAGGAATTGGTGATGTAGAACTATAGTCCAGGAGAGAGAGACAAGAGCTTGCTATAGGAAACTTGGGAATCATTTTCAATTCCCAACCAATTTCATTTAGAAATATTCACAGAATTACCTGACTTAAATCATAAACCAGGTTTTCTACAAGTCTGTTTTATTCCCATTCTTTGATATCTAAAAATATATTTTATTGATATCTTTTCATTACATTATCATAGTTTTCTTCAGTATACTTCCTCCTCCACTTCCCAGAGAGCCATCTTATATAACAAAAAACATTTTTAAAGGACAAGAAAAGGAAGAAAATGAAAACATCAGATCAATAAATTGAAAAAGTCTGAAAATATGAAAAATATGTATCACATGTAACACTTGTTTTGGGAGTATCTTCTTATCTCTTCTTTTGATCCATGCTTATTCTTGATAATTTTGCAATCTGACAATGTAAATAAAAAAACCTACCCACACAAAAAGTCAAAATGTACTTTCTATATCCATTTTTCACAAATATTACAATTCCATTTTTGAGTTTTTAAAAATTTTATTTTTAGGTTCAAATTTTCCATCTATCATCCCCTGCCCCACCCCTGAAAAGGCAAGAAAGATAAATTTCATTATAGATAGGCATAGTCCTATAAAAGAAATTTCTACATTAGCCACATTCCAAAACAAACAAAAAAAATAAAAAAGAAATAAATAGAAGAAAAATAATTCAATGTCAGTTCTGTATCTGAGGTGCATAGCATATTTCACTATTGAATCCACTGGAATTTTTGGTTTATTATGTTGATGAATCTTTCAAAGTTGATTATATTTACATTATTAATGTTATCATAAATTGCTCCCCCTGGTTCTGTTCATTTCACTTTGCAGTAGCTCATACATGTTTTCCCAGTTTCTCTGCAACTATTACATTCATCATTTTTTTTTTACAAGGCAGTGGGGTTAAGTGGCTTGCCCAAGGCCACACAGCTAGGTAATTATTAAGTGTCTGAGGCCGGATTTGAAATCAGGTACTCCTGACTCCAGGGCCGGTGCTCTATCCACTGTGCCACCTAGCTGCCCCCCCATTCATCGTTTCTTAAAGGACAGTAGTATGCCATCATATTCATATAATATAACTTGTTCAGTTATATCCTAATTGATAATAACCCTCTGCATGAGAGTCCTTTCTCTCCCTTTGGAGTATATACGTAGTAGCAGGATCAATGGGTAAAGAGGCTAATAGCTTTTTTTTGCACATAGTTTCAAAATGATTTTCAGAATGATTGGAATAGTTCATAGCTCCAAGAAAAGTGTGTTCATGTACCTGATTTTCCACATCCCCTCTAGAAATTTTATCATTTACCTTTTTGGATCATCTTATCCAATCTGATAGGTTTGAATTTCTCTATTAGTGTCATAGAGCACTTTTTAGCAGCTATTAATAGTTTTGACTTCTTCATCTAAAAACTGCCTACTTATATCTTGACTATCAATAAAAAAAATTTACATTGTTGTGTATATTGCTGTGTATATTATATACTGTTGTGTATATTGTTTTCTAGGCTTTACTTATTTTACTCTGAATCAGTACATGAAGATCTTTCCATACTTCTCTGCATTTATAACATTCATAATTTTTCTTGGCATAATAATATCCTATTGCATTCATATTACCACAGTTTGTTAAGCTATTTCCCAATCTAAAGGTTTATATTTTGTTTATATTTTTTTGTTGTTGCAAAGTATATTTTGGTATGTTTGGGAATTTTCTTCTTATTGATAGCTTTCTTGGGTATAAATCTAGAATGGAGTCTGTGGTTCAAAGAAATTTTCAGTCACCATATTATATAATTTTACATTGCTTTCCAAAAGGATTATATCAATTCACAAGTCTACCAACAATTCATCAGTGTGCCTCTCTTCCCACAACACCTCCAACAATGACTACTAACCTAATTGTATTCATTTTTATTTGTCTAAAAGCTTTTAAGATTCATGTGATTTCTTGGTTAAATCACTTTAGACTGATTGGATTTTATTTAAAATTTTTGGATCAATATTTACTTGTGATATTATCTGTAAATTTCTTTAAAGTTTTATTCTTCCTTGGTTTAGATATTTAGGACTATTATTTATCTTGTAAGCAGATTCTGGTATGGTGTTTTCCTTCTCAGTTTTGATAATAATTTGTGAAGTATTAGTTTAATTGTCCTCTTGAAATTTTATAGAATTTTTCTATAACTCCATCTGGACAGGAGTTTCCTCCTCATCCCTCCCCCCACCCCACCCCCAACTTCGTTAATTCTTTTACAGCTACCTCCATTTCCTTTTCTGAGATAAGGTTATTTAATTAAGATCTCTATTTGATCTTTTAATAGTCTGAGTATTTTAAATTTTTTAAAGGTATTCATCCATTTCTTTTGTATTTTTAGTTTTGCAGGCATACATATGTGTACAATAGGTACTGATTATTTTCTTTATTACTTTTAGTTTTACTCTTTACCTTGCTCATTTGCTATTTTTATTTGATTTTCTAATCTTTTTAAACCATATTAGCTAAAGCTTTTTCAATTTTATTTATCTTTTCAAAGCATCAGTTTTAGTTTTATTAAACACTTCTATGGGTTGTTTTTTTTTCTAGTTGATCTATATCTCCTTTTATTTTTAATATTTCTTATTTTGTTATTTCACATTTATTTTGTAACTTTTTATTTTAAAATGCATATTCAATTTATCAATTCTTTTTCTATTTTGTAAATGTTTGTTGGGAATTGTTTCCCCCCCCCCAAAAAATTGATTTAACCACATCCCAGAATTTCTGTTATGTTGTTTTATCATTATCATTCTCATTCACATAACTATTCGTTCTTTCTCTCATATGGTCTTTGATCTACTCATTATTTAGAATTTTACTGCTATTTCTACTTGTATCTGTGTCTTTTAAAAATTTTTTTTAAATTTATTTATGTCTTATTTAAGGGTTTAGTAACTTGTCCAAGGTCACACAGCTAGGCAATTATTAAGTATCTGAGCCAAATTTGAACTCAGATCCTCTTGAGTCCAGAGCCAGTGCTCTATCCACCACCACATCTAGCTGTGCCCCCTGTACCTGTGTCTTTTGTTGGCAGTTCTGAATCTATTACTATCTTGTATTTTTAAATGAGATGATATATCTAAAATAATTTTGACATATAAAAGTCTGCTCTAATTGTCAGATTTGATTATCTTTGTTTCCACCAGATAGAACAAGACAAAGATTGTGTGTTTGTATGTTGAGATATAGAAGGAAGGCATATAGAAGGAAGGGATGGAGGGGAGGAAAGAAAAGAAAAGGAGGGAGGGAGAAAGAAGTGAGAGAAAGAGAAAGAAGGAATGGAGGAAAGAGAGGGACGAAGAGGTAGACATATACCAGGATGAAGGAGAAAGCATTGTGAATGGGAGATGGAAGGTCACCAAAGGAAAAAAAAAACACTTAATTGCTTCATGATTTTCCCTAAGGTTTATCCTTCATTCTGTGCACATAAGGGGTACTCATTTGGGATAATCATAAACACAAGTGGTTATACATAATTTATTGTTAGATATAAAACCCAGATTCTTTTTTCACATGAGCACTTTATTTTTGATTTTTGCCAGAATTAATGAACTCTACAGGTATTCATTTGGCTTCATATAACTGAAGAATCTTTCATTTCCAAACATGTCTTTTTGTTTTTACTATAGACATATAAGCCTTAGAATTCAGTGTCCATAAAATTAAATGGACTGAATTCTCCCAGATTTTAGATTTCAATTACTCCATTCTGCTCCCAGATGGAAATGAAGCAAAGCCCAAAGCCATTGCAGTAGCTAGAAGTCTGATGTCTCATTTCTAATCTTCCCCAAGGTCTATGTGAGCATATAAAAATCAATGACCTTCTCTAGGATTCTGTTTTCAAAACTGTAAGATAAAAATGGACCTAGCAGGGATGGTTGAAGATCTACTTCATAATGAATCAAGTTGGCCCTGGAAAGGATGGGAAAGTAGATACTCCTGAATTTAAGAAGGTGTAGGCCTGTTCTGAGATAGAAAAAAAAACACTTCCTCCCCCTGACTGACATGACTTCCCAATAGTTCTCTTTACACAGAGCATTATATGGTGCTGTAATACTCTAGAGTCTAAGTACATTAGACAAATATTAGCTTGAACATCAGAGTTAGTTAATGTGAAACTATTTACAAGATTAAATGAGGTATCTCCTAATTTTTTAAGACTTCAAAGTAAAAAGGAATAGAAGATGGTATCTCACTGCTTAGGAATCTGGCATAGATGCCTGTGATCTTATTTTTGTAGAAAATTCGTGTTTAGTTGACTGGGTACATTCTAGAGATATAGCAGAGGGTGTTGGAATAATGATGTTTTTTATTTACTGCATGAATGATTAATGAAAATGGTAGTGGCAGAGGAGATTGCTTCCAGATAGTCAAAGAAATAGAAAACCAGTCCTGGGTCAATATCTTTACTTCCAAATATCCTTCCTTCCTCCCTTCCTCCCACCTCCCTCCTCCATCCTCCCTCAGAGCCTGTGTCTTGCATATCTGAGAAAAGAACTAATATTAGATCCATTTCCAGCTCTTGACATGGAAAATAGGTGGCCCTCTGGATAGATAACATTGAACCTGGAGACAAGATCTTAATTCAAATCTACCTTCTAAACACTTAGTAGTTGTGAGATCCTGGGCAATTTATTTAACCTTGTTGTCTGCCTCAGCTTCCTCATCTTAAAATGAAAATAATAACAGCATTTTCTTCCCAAGGTTGTTATGAGATTAAAATGAGATGATAATTGTAAAATGTTGTGCAAAATTATTGATAATTACTCAATTTTGTGCTGTTTGGCTAGCTTTCTAACCATTTCTAACCGTTCTGTGAAAGGTCCTAATTGAGACACCTGAGAAACTAAAAACTCTTAGGTCAGATTGGGAACTGCTCCCAACCACTGGTCTTGGCAGTAGCTATGTTGTTTCCTGATCTTGTGATGGCAGGAAGCTGCTCCCTGGTTAATGATGTTCTGCCCCATTGGTATTGTCTCTCAAAAGTGAATTCCTAGCATCAGGGGGTTTTTGGGCTGTTCATGTTCCCTTGTCTTTGGTAAAGAGCTTTATGAGATCTGGAAAGGAAGCTGATGTCTTCTTCCTCCTAGGAATTTGAGCATTGATTATCAGTTAACTTCAGGGGCAGTTATGGGGAAAACTGGGAAGAGTTAGGTTTAGAGAAAAGAGTCACAGTGCAAAGAGTAGTAGTGGGCATTGGAGGGAGAGTAAGAGTCCACTTGTCTTGCTAGGGTCACATTAAGTGGAGTTGAGATGTAAAATAGCCAATGAACAAAGCCAGTAGTTGCAAATGTCTCAAAGAGGCAACCCAAGCAATGAATCCAGGGAAAACCTTGAGGATAAGAGAAAGGTATTGACAAAGATCTCAAGGTGTTGCAGCCTCAGGTATTAGCAGGACCTGCCTGGTTAATCATTGGATAAAATATGTAAACTTGGGAAACAGCAGCTAGACCCAGACTTCATTTTAGAGTCTTATGCTCTAAGGGAACATAGAAATTGAGTTTTGTTAATTTTTTTCTTCTAAAATATCTTTCTTATCTTTTTTCTTCTATATATTCGCTTACTATTAGGATTACTAAAAAGGAATAGGGACCAGGACAACTTGAAACTGAGCTAATTTCCAAAAAAAATGATAAAACTCTACATTTCCATGATATTTTGAAATTTATAAAGAATGTTCTCTAAACTATGAAGGTTAGGGGCAGCTAGGTAGTGCAGTGGATAGAGCACCTGCCCTGGAGTCAGGAGGATGTGAGTTTAAATTCAACCTCAGTAACTTAATAATTACCTAGCTGTGTGAACTTGGGCAAGTCACTTGACCCCATTGCCTATGAAAATGAGAATGGTTGAGGCATTCTATTTTACAGATGAGGAAACTTGAGTCTCAGAAATGAAGGTGTCTCAGGAAAATTAGGTAACTAGGTGGTAAAGTGGACAGAGGGTGGATCTGGAGTCAAGAAGATCTAAGTTCAAATCTGACCTCATGTTTACTGACTGTGTGACTTTGGGTAAATTGCTTGATCTCATCTGTAAAATGAGGTTGCTAATTGTACCTACACCAGGTTTTTTGTGAGGATATTTGTAAGCTATTTATAAAGTGCTTTGTAAACTTTGAAGTTCTGTTTTAAATGCTAGCCAACCACTCTTACCTAGGGTTGCTCAGTCACACTGGGTAATTAGTAATTGGTTAGCATTTAAAATAATAGCCTGCTAGGATTCAATACCAAAGACTTTCCTGATGGCAAGTCTAGTTCCCTTTCTCTTATATTATCCCTTGTAATGCTCTTGTCCTCAAAAACGGTACCATGGAGAAAGTTCTGAATCTGGATTCAGAGGACTGGATTCAAATTTTGATTTGCTTCAAATTTACAGGTGGTATGACCCTGGTAAGTCACTGAACCTCTCTGGATTTTGATACTTTCATTTGTAAAATGAGGATGATAATGCCTGTAAGGATTGACTCTCTCTGGGTTTATGATGACAATGAAGTAATATAGCTAAAGTAATTTTGACATAAATAACATGCATAATTGCTAAATATTCAATTAAAACTTTCTTCAACTACCTCCCAAAACCATGGATTCATCACAAGTGGGTTTGGTATAGTGTCTGCCACATAATAAAAGTTATATGAATGTTAACCCCTTTTTCATATTAGGTTTTTGTATTTTTAATTTTGGTTCTTTTTAAAAAATTATTAGGCTTCTTTCTTCTCCTTTATGTACCTTCTTATCGCCCTCTCTTAAAAAAAACAAACAAACAAACCCTGTCTGTTGTCTTCATGCTACTCTTTCACTGACTCAATATTCATCCTACCTAGGTTGCTGTTTCAGATACTTCTAAAACCGTCCTCTCCCATTAAAACTTATTTTTACCTTTTTCAGTTCTCTCATGTGTCTCCATATAGAGAGGCATAATGGGACAAGTATGGAGTTAGACATTGTACTTCAATGTGCACTTAGTAACTGGGGGCACTTCCTTCATGTCTAAGCCTTATTAAAGAACTTCTAACAAAATATTGTGGAATGGGGGGAAAAATTCTCTACCTAACTTGGTAAAGTTTCTTTGAATTTGGCTTGGTTGGTTCTTGGATAAGACATTCAGTCTCTTGATTGGGAACTACCCTGGAAATTTTTCCAGTGGTAGGATCTGATGGAACTTCAGCTCATTAGAAGCTTTGCAAATGTCAGACATCCTTCCACACTTTGCTGAAGCATTATAGAAGGATTTGAGTGGAAGTGCTAAGGTGTGAGTGGTTTTGTTGTTGTTCAGTGATTGATTCTTTGTAACACTACTTAGGATTTTCTTGGCTAAGATAATATAGTGGTTTGACATTTCCTTCTTTATCTCATTTTACAGATGAGGAAACTGAGGCAGAGTTAAATAACTTGCCCAGGGTGTGGCAGCTAACTAATAACAACTGAAGAAACAAGGTTCACACAGCTAGTGTTTTGAGTTCAGATTTGAACTTGGGAAGATGATTCTTTTCTGACTCCAAACTGGGTACTCTATCCATTGTGTCTTCTAACTGCCTCTTACTAACTACTATTTACTACATTTTTATGACCATAATACATTTACATTTTTAACAGAAGCTTCACTTACCCAGTCTGTTTAATGGAGAAGCTGAGTTAAGGGACAAAGGTCCTTTCCCATAAAATCTCACCACCATGTAATCGTATGATTTCCTATTCTGAAGGTTAGATATGGATGTAGCATTCACACATGCCTAATGATGGAAGGATTTTTCTTAGTTCTGACTTTCAGGAAGGTTGCATCCCTGACCAGTTTTTATTAATGTCTTTTTAGACACAAAGATAAAGGAATCAGTAAAGAATTCTAAAAGTTTGGGGGGAAGGCAACTAACCAATGGTGGGATCTGCAAAGTAAGTTTGTTTGGCAAAGCTAAACAATGTTGGTTCTGCTTTAAAAAAAAATTTCAATGAAAATATTATTATATTTAGACTTAAACACCCCCTGAAGGATTTGTCAGATAGACACAGAGGTATTGTCTGGACTCTCCACCACAAGGAAGTCTGGGGGCCCTATAAACAAAAGGAACTTGATCAGTCTGTTTTTACGACCAAGAAGAGTGAAGTGCCCAAAATATATGAAATGATACGAGGAGGCGATGCCAGATTTTTGAACCAGAATGACTGGCTAGGTATCCCTATGCTACATTTCCAATTTAAGAGAATCAACCATATTTCTTTAATTCCTACTGAATATAAAGTAGAAGTCAGGTGTGGCACATCATTGTTTTCAAATACTGACCATCATCCATTGCTTAGGTAAGAGGCAAGTAATCCCCAAGCTGATCAATTGGACTCCTGTCCACCTTATCTGTTTTGGAATCTGGAATCTCTATGAGAAGAGGTTCAGTGCTTGTCAGTCTCATGGTTTATACCTAACAAACTCCAATTTCTCCATTTACTGCTTATCTGGGAAGGTGATTTAAAACTTCAAATTAAGTATTAAAAACACCTTTATAGAAAACAATTTAAATTGTCTGAATGCTTTGAGAATGATGGTCTTAAGGTTCAGAATAAGATAAAGATTTTTGCAAATTTATCTTGCTTATGCCTATTTATTTATAAGGATTTTCTTTTTCCTTTTTTTTAGAGAGGGTGTGATTGTGGGAGGTGAAAGAAAAAAATTAATGCTTATTAACTGAAAAAATGCAGATACCCTTCCTCCTTGACAGAGGAGTGGGTTTAGCGCCTTGATAATAAAAAAAAAAGCCCTCAAACACAGGCAGTTACATGGAACAATGGATAAAACACTGGGTTTGGAATCAGGAATACTCATCCTTATAATTCAATTCTGCTCTGATACTTAATGGCTGTGATAACCCAGGCTAATCATTTTACCTTGTTAGCCTCAGTTTCTTCATATGGAAAATGAGATGGAGAATGGTAAACCACTCCAGTATCTTTGCCAAGAAAACCCCAAATAGGATCACAAAGAGTCAGAATGATTTGAAAATGACTAAACAAGATTTCTTTTCAGCATAAAATTTTAAAATCACTTTCTAAAGATTTCTTTTTAACTAGTCTTTCAAAACTTATGAGAACAGGAATTGTTTTTAATACCCTTTCTTGAATTCTTGGTATCCTCTTTAATACAGAGGTCCAGTTTTCTCCTTGAAGGTAGCAGAAGATATTAAAAATTGGAAAATACAAAAACTCAAGGTGCTAATAGGCTTTTCCTATAATGATTTTTTTCCTATTCTTTTCTGCTATTACTCTAAATAAATATTTGTTTATAATAATTAGATGTCAAATACTGGTAAAGGAGGCTGGGGAAATCTTTTGATATTATGATAAAAATAACAAGTTTTTGTTTTCTGAATAGCTAGTGAAGTACCATTAGAAAAGTAAAAAGAGAAATAATGAAAATAATAGTGTAATAATGACTTGCATTTATGTGGTGCTCAAAAGTCTGCAAAGAGCTTTATGACTATTATCTCATCTTATCTTCATAATAAACCTGAAAGGGAGAAGTTAAATGACTTGTCTAGGGTCACTTAACTAATAAGTGCCCAAGGTTAGATTTGAATTTGGGTCTTCCTCCCATGCTTTATTTGTTGTGCTACTTACCTTCCTCAATATAAATACAAATAGGTACAAAAGGTTTTACATTCATTAACTTTCTGGCAGAAAAGTAAAGTGGTATGAAATGAATCAAGATAAGTTAATTTTCTATCTTCAGAACAAACATAATCATGTTGAATAAACTCAGAGTGGTTTGTTTAAGTAGGAAAATAATTTAACTTAATGAATGGATATGGGGAAAACATTTATTGTAATTTTATGTAATAGATATTTCATTAATAATTCCAGAGGAAAATAAAAGCTTGCATGCTGGCTTTTGTTTTTACTGGATCTAATGTAGATACTGTAGATCATTTCTGGAGTTATTTATTCAATTGATTTTTAAGAATACTAATGAAATATAGACATTTTAATATCCATTTAAGAGCAGAAATTTTATCAAAAAGATAGCATATTTATTGCATTAGAATTTCATTCTTTACAGGAGTCATAATGCAAACTCATAGCATTAATATACATGATGCGACCAAATAGCAATGTAAGCAATATAAGAAAAACACAAAACCAAAATTTAACAGGCAGAGTTTATCATTAATCAAAATATTTAATATGGCTTGTAATGGAAAGAAATTGTTGTATTTTCAAATAACTTGTTATTGCCACATTCCATTCACTCCCTAATAAGAGAAGACAAAATCAAGATCTCCATCTTTAATTGCATGTAAATTTTTCTACACTAATGCTATACATATTTTGCACCACATAGTATGCAATGATATATGAACTTCATTGAATATGTATTTACAGTATACAGATAATTCTGTGGCAATACCCCTGAATAACTTCAATTTAAGCGATTACAATTTCCATAATAGAAAAAACTACTTGAAAAATTGGTGCAACTTCTTGATACTGAAGTTCAATCCTATGGAATTTCCAGGAAAAAAAAGCAATAAAACATTGGCTATAAACAAGTTCTTTACATAAAAATTGAATTGTGGTCCCAAATGCATACAATATGTTACAAGAGGCAGTTTTTTTAAAAAAGGCTATTTACATCTTTTTTTCCTTGGTTTTATATGAAATATACAGAGTAAGTAAATGGTGAGAAAATTGTAGGCAGATCTATTTGTTTGTTTTTTCTATTTGCACATTTTTGCGTAAGTTCCAAATCTCTTCTTTTGAGTTGTTATTTATTTCTATTTGCCTTGTATTACTGCTGCTGCTGCTGCTGCTATTTCTTTTGGTGTTCTGAGAACATTGGGTGACTTTATTTCTAGGTACAGGGAGAAAAGATTTTGCTCTTGAAACACCCAACTCAATTTTTGGTTTGCTGTTGCTGCATTCTACAGTTGGACTGCTGCTGGGAGGACAGACATCCTGTGGGGATACAGGAAAGTAAAACAGGTCTTAGTAACAGTGGAACCTCAATTGTGAACAGATACAGATGTAGAGAGGGGAAAAAAAATTGAACAGTATTCACCAGAAGCATTTATTTTACTTCTAAATTTAAATCATTTTTCAGTTTTTCATTTACTTTCTTCAGTCTTCTGCTTGAGAAAGCAATAAGAACAAAATGTGTTACAAATTGGTATAATCAAACAAACCAAATTCCCACATTGGCCATGTCCAAGAAAAAAAAAGGTTCAGTTCACAATGTCTATGAGGCCAATGACCTGTTGAGCTGAGGTAGAGAACATGCTTCATCATGAGTCCTCTGAAACTGTGGTTTGCCATTGTGTTGATCAGATTTTTCTCTTTCCAGTTTTTATACACACACACACACACACACACACACACACACACACACACACACACACGTCTTTTTTTCTCTGATCTTTCTTTTTCCTTTTTTGTCATCTTAGTCAATTGGCTTATTTGTCTTCCTCAGGTACCACTTCATCTCTTTAGTTATAAGTGATAAAGAACATTTAAAAATATGGCTGTTTTTTCCTCTGAAATAAATTGCTTATTCATATCCTTTTGACAGTTTATCATTTGGGACATGGTTCTTATTCTTGGAAATGAGACCTTTATCAGAGAAACTTCATATAAAGACTCCCTCATCCCATGGATGCTAGTTTCCTGCTTCTCTTCTAATTTCAGCTTTAGTTGTTTGGTTTGGGCAAACATTTTTGATTTCTACATAATAAAAATTGTTCATTTTACCTCATGTGAATATTTCTATCTATTGATTGGTCATAAATTTTTCCCTTATCCATAGAACTGATTGGTAATTTCTTCTTTATTCCACTAATTCACCTCTCTACTTCTTATCCAATACCGAAGTGTTTAGATGATTACAGCTCTATAGCATAATTTGAGATTTGGTACTGTCAGGATCCCTTCCTTCCTACTTTAAAATATCAATACCCTGGTTTGTTTGATCTTCATCCAGATCACAATCTCCGGGCAGCTAGGGGGCGTAGTGGATAAAGCACCAGTACCTGGGTTGAAATCTGGTCTCAGACACTTAATAATTACCTAGCTGTGTGGCCTTGGGCAAGCCACTTAACCCCGTTTGCCTTGCAAAAACCTAAAAAAAAAAAAAATTTTTTTTAAATCCAGATCACACTCTCTAAGTTTAGGTGTCCCAAACTGTTCTGTCCCAGCCCCCCTTCTCTTCTCCCTCTACACCACTTCACTTGGTGGTCTCATCAAGTCCCATAGATTTAATGACCATTTCTATAATAATGATTTTCAGATTTATTCTTCCTTCCCTGACCTTTGGGTGATGGTCATTTCACATCTTCATCTGCCTTTCAGATATCCAGTACTGGTTGCCTCATATATCTTATTCTCAACATGACCAAAAATGTATTCTTCATTTCCTCCCCCCTGCCTCCAAAGTACTTCCTAAATTCACTGTCATCTCCATCCTTCAGGCCCACAATCTAGGTGTCATCCTTGACTCCTCACCATCTCTCATCCCCCAAATCCAATCTGTTGCCAAGGCCTGTCAGTTTCATTTTTTCAACATCTTTCCAATATCCCCATTTTCTCTTCTGAAATTGTAATCACCCTGGTGCAGATCCTCATTACATCTCATGCCTGAACTACTGTATTAGACTACTTATGAGTGGGTTTGCCTCAAGTTTCCCCCTCTCCCCACTCTAATCCATCTTCATTTAGCTGCAAAGTGATTTTCCTAAATACCATGTCACCTTCCCTACTCAATAAACTCCAATGGCTTCAAATAACTTCCATTATTAAATACAAAATCCTCTGGCATTCAAAACCCAATATAACCCCCCCTCCTCATCTAGAGTCCAAATATACTCTCTGCTATATACTCTTTGATTTGTGACACCAGATTCCTTGATGTTCTCAGAACAGGACACTCCATGTCTCATTAGTGAGAACTTTCTCTGGGTGTCCCTCATGTCTAGAATGTTCTCTATCTACATCTCTGCCTGCTAGCTTCTTCAAGTATCAGCTAAAATCACATCTCCAGGAAAACAGACTATACTTTTTCCTGAAATCCTACCATTTTAATGATAACTCCTCTAGTACCATTTTAGATTAATATCTCTTAATAGGAACTCTAAAGAAGAAATGACATTGCTATGCACCAAAAGCCTGTATTATATTTGCTTTCTAGCAAATATAGGTTGAGTTTTATTTTAGAGGTTTTAACTTGAACTGGTAAAAGGACCTAAAAAACTGTTCTAATAATTGCCATCCTGTTCTCCTCCCTGATTATCCATTTCTCTTCTTTCAATAAGGGAAAGCACTCCCCTTCCCACCAATAAATAACTATTAAAACCATACTTATATGGCATATGAAGGCTTACAAATCATTTAAAAATAGCACTCTGATATATGCAGCACACATATGTCTAACTCTTTTATAGGTGAAAAAAGAATTTGAGACTTACAGAAGCTGAATTATCCTGGGTCACAAACCTGGTACCTAGAATTATGATTTCAAATGAGGTTTCCTGACTCCAACCCTAGTGTTAAACTCTCAATAGCATCATTCTGCCTTTCTATAAATCCTATTGCAAGAAAACAAATAAAATGGGAACAAAAAGGAGTGGGACATCTGAGAATCCTTTTATACAAACCACTTGCTTTCATTAGGGCCAAATTATTTTCATGTTATCTACTTATTCACTGAGTAAAGTTACACTTCAATACACTTCAATTCACTACCAATTTGGTGAGAAAAGGAAAACAAATTAGTTCTTTCCCTCAGCACTAACTTTTTTTTTTTTTTTTTTAGGTTTTTGCAAGGCAAATGGGGTTAAGTGGCTTGCCCAAGGCCACACAGCTAGGTAATTATTAAGTGTCTGAGGTCAGATTTGAACCCAGGTACTCCTGACTCCAGGGCCTGTGCTTTATCCACTGTGCCACCTAGCTGCCCCAAGCACTAACATTTTTCAAAGAGATTCAATCATTGTGCAAATGATTCTGATATAAGGTAATTAGAGGAGAGAATACTTTGAGGAGGCACTGACATTCAAGCTGAGCCTAAGAAAAACAAATATGAACATTCAGAGTTGAAAGAGTTCATGGGCATGATGGGTGAATGGAGGTGGGAGATAGAATGGTCAGTCTGGGGAACACGAGATTGGTTGAAATGATGTTGGTCCTTTGGTCTCAAAGAAGACCACAACATTAGTGAGATGATGCCATGACATGCACATGAATTGGATTTGAGTTAAGGGATGCTATGCTTAGTCACCAGTCTCACTTTTACCTCCGGAGCCATCTGGGTCTAATGGCCAGATATGAATTAGGACAATGGAGATGGCCACGGATATGAGGCAATGTGATTTGCCCAAAGTCACTTTGCTAGTAATTATCTTTGGCCAAATTGGAATTCCAAGGTCCTCTTGACTAGCTGCCCCCTTGATCTTTTTCTTGACTGATTGGTTGACATATAGTGATCTTGAATGGAATAGGTTGGAAGGATAAAATGGATTACAGGAGGTCTGAAATACTGTGCTAATAATGAGGTAGTATTTCATCCAAGCAACCAAAAACAGCCATTATTATTTCATTATTTCATTTTACCCTTAGGCAGTAAGGTGCTATTTTTATCCCCATTTTAAAGTTAAGGAAACTGAGGCAAAGGCTAAGTGATAGTTATATAGCTATTAGATATTTGAGACCAGATTTAAACTGAGGTCTTATTGACTCTGGTTCAGTGCTCTACCTACTTGCCTCTAGTGAATGCACTATGAGTGGAGATGAAAAAAATGTGAAGAGAAAAATCAATAAGATGTCAGCAAAGGAGAGGAAAGGAGAAAGGAAGACTGTGAAGTTATAAATCTGACTGATGAGAAGGTTGGCAACCACTAAAGAGAGATGTTTGGAGGAGGGGTGGTCTTGTTGAGTAAGATAATCAGTTTCATTTGGGTTATTAATAATCTAATATGGGGCAGCTAGTGAAGTGGATGCAGTGGATGGAGCAGTGGCCCTGGAGTCAACAGGACCTGAGTTCAAATGTGGCTCAGACACTTAATAATTGCCTAGCTGTGTGACCTTGGGCAAGTCATTTAACCCCACTGCCTTACATAAACCAAACCAAACCAAACAAACAAACAAAAACTAACCCACTATCCTGAGGTTCAAAGAAT
Organism: Macrotis lagotis; assembly: GCF_037893015.1. Lineage (NCBI taxonomy): Eukaryota > Metazoa > Chordata > Mammalia > Peramelemorphia > Peramelidae > Macrotis > Macrotis lagotis. Next base: position 137,502,038 of record NC_133664.1, on the reverse strand, counting down.
CTTAGACCTTAGAGAAATCTTTTGACATCTGTTTGGTTGTAGGTAAATAATGACTCTTAAATCTTACTGCTTCCCTAATCTGTAACATGATGGGATGAAACTAGATGCTCTAAAAAAATCATCTTTTCCCCCACATCTTCAAAATAATATAAATTCCATAAGGGCATATACCATTTTGTATTTCTTTCTTTTTCTGGGTGGGGGGAGGAGGTAATGGGGATAAGTGATGTGATCAGGGTCACTCATCTAGTAAATGTCTGAAGCTGGATTTGAATTGGAATTCTCCTGACTCCAGGACTGGTGCTCTATCATCTAGTTGCTTTGCCTATTTGTCCTTGTATTCCCAACATCTATCATACGTAGTGCCTGGAATATGATAAGCAATTAATAAATAATTATCTCTTGTTTCAGCTCTAAAATACTATGACTGGACAAGTATATTTTGTATTTAATAATTCTAATGATATGGTATAAGTTCTTTCTTCAGTGATAGAAAGTCAATGACCTATTTTGGGTTCTTAAGTGACCCTAATTGACTGTAATGTATCTGTAATCTTCAGGACTGAGTTTAAATCCTGGCCCTGCTTTTTACTTACTATGTGCCTTTGGGATATCACTTTCCTCAGCCCCCATGTGCTCATCTGTAAAATGAAAAGCTTGACCTCGATCTCTCAGCCTAGATCACCTCTGTGATCTAGCTTTGAGTATGAGTACCAGATCGGAAAGATGAAGATGGGGTGATGTTCTTCCTGAGATTCCTTTTAGAGGTAAGATTCTTTCTTTTCTTTTTTTTTTCCCTTATGTAAATGGCCTCAGCTGGAATGCCACTGACCAAATTAAGGCTCTTTTGACAGATGCGAAGCTTGTACTTGCCTTTTGTATTCTCAACTCTGTTAGAAATATATCATCTTTTTGAAGCTCTGCTTTGTAAATAAATATAGATGAATTAACGACACCCTCCCTGCATGCAAGTATCTATAAAATGTGTCAGATATTATGCTAAGCATTTTGTAAATACAATTTTTACAACAACCCTTGGAGGTAGTGCTACCATTTTGCCCCATTTTAGAGCTGAGGAAACAGGCATACAGAAGTTTGCCAGGCTCATGCAGTTAACAATTTGTCTTAGGTCAGATTTTAATCCAAGCGTTTCTGACTCCAAACCTAATGCTCTACCTGTTGCTCATTTTTCCTATATTGGTTTAAATGCAATTTTCCTTACCCAGCTTATTACCACCAAGGAAGATTTCAACAGGATAGAAGCTAGGCTTTTTATGTTTACCATACTGTGAATGCAATTGGGTATCTTAAAAGGGGTACCCCCTTCTTCAGCAGATGACTATAAACAAGATTTGTTTGGATGTTGTTCTTCTCCTATTCTGTGAAATACGGACCTAAATGAGATTAATCAGCTAAATGAACTCCTTGAATTTAGGGGTGGTTTTACTTTAATTTCTGTATCTCTAACATCTACCACAGTATCAGTTACAGAGGGGTGTAATAAATACTTGTTTGTTTATTTGCCAATTTTCTGAAAACTTTTAGATGAAAATTGAGTTGTAGATATGTCTGTTCAAAACGTTATGGTAGATATTAGGGAACTAGAGGCTGATATAGATAATTAAGAATTGCCCTGTGTCTTAAGAGAAGCCTGCGTCTCGAACTCAAAATATCTACTATGCCTCAAGAGTTCTATATGTACAGTAGAAAAAGCCCCTCAGCAACATTGGCTTTGGTATCAGAAATATGGGTATCCTGACTAGGATTTGGTTACTATACTTGTTATTCTGGGTCACTTATTTCACTGCCATAGGTCTCAATTTCCTCATCTGTAAAATGAGGTGGCAAAACTAGATATTCTCTGAGATCTCTTCTAATATTAGGCATAGTGGATAGGACATTAGACTTGAAATTAAGAATATAGGAGTGACCTTCCTATTTAAGTCATTTAACTTCTGACTCAGCTTCCTCATCTGCAAAATGAGAATTATAAAATCTATAAAATGGGAATAGTCTGTCATAAGGTTACTGGGAAACTCAAATGAGAATATCTCTCTCTCCATACATATATATATATATATATATATATATGTATGTATATATATACACATATATGTCTATCTGCAAACTTCAAAATTGCTACATAAATATTAGTTATTATTATCATTATCTGATTTAAAAATAAAAAAATGCCTCAGACCAAAAATCAGGGTGATTTCTCTAAAATAAAAGGCAAACCTATTTATCTAGAAGCTCTAACAACCCTTAAAATGCCTGCCCCATAAAGGGGAGGGAGGAGCAGCCTAGTCCTTACTCTCTTCTCAGGGAATGGTTCTTGAGTAGAACCTAAATCAATGCTCACTGTAAAGTTAAGAGTTTCTCTCCAGATCAGGATTGAGGAGGAGGAGAAGGTAGAAGGCCTTCACATTGTCCCTCTAGTGTTGGGACCCAGGGTCTCTAAGCTGTTTGACACAGTTGCAGCAAAAAGACTCAAGGCAGTCACACTGCCTGATGGAACAACATTTCCTTCTTCAATATATATATAGGGATTTCATGCATACCAATATTTATAGGTTTATTATTGATTGCAATATTTATTCACCCTAATAGTGGAATGACTATAAAGGAAGGATTTCAGAAAAATTCCTTGAATAAAACAGATTGTAAACTCTGTCCAAATTTAACAGGACTGCCTCTCCCTGAGGCATACAAAAGGCTTCAACATTATGAAATCTCTGAAAACCCAACACTGGGAATTCCAAGGAGGTGTCAGAATATATACAGGGAATACAGATACAAGATGGGTCAGATAGAATTCCAGGGAAATTAATAGTTTTGCCCCCCCCCTTACCATACACAGGAATATATGAAAAAGATGGTGGGAAAACAGTTAATATAGGTGACTGATCTGTGAACTCTAGCAGCCTTAGTTCCATGGGAAAGAATAAAAAAGTCACAGAAACCGTGGTTTCTACCAACAAGGCCTGAAAGAAAAATTGGTTATTGTAAGAATTAATGGATGGGTGGACAAGCATAAAGACCCTCACTATAGATTGTTAAGGAAGTGTATCAAAAAACATTACTTACACAGAAAATATAAAAAACTTTCCATGAAAAGAATTGCTTAATTAATAACTTTAAATGAACTAACAATTATACAATGTAGTAATAAATAAGGTAACAGACAGGTTGAGGTTATCATGGTCTGAGTAGGGATAAGAAGTCATGATTATTAATTAAACTTGTAATCACATGATTAAAACTTGTAACCACATGACTTATATGATTGATGATGAAAATTGTACAAGCAGCTCCAAGCAGTTCCAATCAGCTGACAGTCAGTCAACCTGCTCCTGCCTTTACCCCTCATTGACTCAACTCATTTCGCCTACTCTGTCCCTCCTGTCAGGTTCCAAGGACCCTGTGGAGGCTGGATCCCCGCACTCTAGGAAGAAGGTCATTACATACTGTGGAGTACTTTGGCTAAAGTAGGCACTTTGCCCAGAAGGAGCACACCCCGTGCAAATGAACAGCTTCCAGAACAATACCCGGTACTAAGATAGATGGATTATCTTCTAGGAGACATAAAGTTGTGAAAATTGGTCAGGTGTAATCAAAGGTGCATTATTGCTCTCAATCTCTTGCCTGTTCTGGCCAATTGAGTTTCAAAGTCCAGGAGATAATGATAATACCACCCCCTCATATTTATACAATGACTTAGAAGTTTCCAAAGTATTTTTATAAACATTTTCTTGTTTTTTTCCTCATAGCTATCCTATGAAGTAGACAGGAAACATAGTTATAATCCATAATTATATCCAAAAACATTGTTATGGATGACTTATACAAAGCTATATGGTTAACAAGACTAAAAGTGCTCAGATCAAGGAAAGTGATGTTTTTGCTGGTCACATGAAGTGAAGAAGTATTGTTCTATATTTTAAGGGATTATTAAGTTTGTTGAGAAAGGCACAAACATGATGATAAAAATTTTATAATGAATTCTATATGAGGGATTAGTGATATTTAGTCTGCCAAGGACACCACTTAAAGTAGAATATGACTATATTTAGGTGTATTCAATTGTGTACAACTCTTTCTGATCCTATTTGAATTTTCTTTGAAAAAGATATTGGAGGGGCAATTAGGTGGCACAGTAGATAGAGCACCAACCTGGAGTCAGGAGTACCACCCTAAGACACTTAATAATTACCCAGCTGTGTGGCCTTGGGCAAGCCACTTAACCCCATTGCCTTGCAAAAACCTTAAAAAAAAGATATTGGAGTGATTTTCTACTTCTTTGTCTAGTTCATTTTGAAACAAATGGTGTTAAGTGCCTTTCCCAGGGTCACCCAGTACCTAAAGCTCGATTTGAACTTAATCTTTCTGTGGTCTCAGTTTCTTCATCTGTAAAATGAGGAAATTAGACCAGCTATTCTAGTCTAAACCTATAATGATTCTCCAGTGAAATCAACACTTGCCCTTCCTGGTTACTCTCGCTCACATTTTTTATAAATGTGCCACACGAAGTTCATCCACCAGGATAAGGGTGAACAAGTACTCTTCAACATGTATAGAAACCAATGAAGCACAACATACAAGGATCACTTCTGTCCTGATATGTGACTTGACCTAGTCTCCAGAAAGGAGCCATGAGAGCTACAAAGATGAAATGCAATCGCTCTTTTTTAATTCCCAATGTCCAGAGAACAGAAAAAATGAAAACTGGCAAACATAATCTAATAAAGGATATATGTTGCCTTAAATATTTGAAAACAATTTTGTTCCAGGAGTAGCTAGATAGTACAGTGGATAGAGTGCAGGACTTGAAGTCAAATTTGAACTTGTGTGTAAGTTCAAATCTGAACTCACATTCTGTTTGACCATGGGCAAATCATTTTATAGTTGAATAAACTGAGACTCTAGCACTTAAATGATGACCAAGGTCACATAGCTAGTGAATAATGGAGGCAGTATTTAAATTACTGTCTTATACAATCCAAATTCAGTGTTTTGTTGATTCCATTAAATTTTCATCTAGGTGGTACAGTAGACAGAGTACTAGCCTTGGATTGACACTTGACACTTCCTAGTTAGGTGACCCTGGGCAAGTCACTTAACCCCGAAGGCTTTGCATCCAGGGCATCTTTAGTTATCTTGATTCCTATCTTGCCACTGGACCCAGAAGGTTCTGAAGGAGAAAGTGAGGCTTGAGAGTTAGCATAGCACCCCCTCACTCAAGCACTCATGTGCTTCTATGGCATCACCTCCCTGAAATTGTGGTCTTCTTCAAGATTGAAGGACAAAATCATCAAATTTCCTCTTGAAAGAGTATCAGTGTGAATGGAAGGACATATTCATGGAACTATTGGAATATTTGGAGCTTCATATAGTAGTACTATTAGTACTAATGGATAGAAGTTATAAGTAAATTGGACTAGATGGAGCCCTTGATGAGACATGAGGCCCTAAGATATTTGTTTCCTACAACCCGCCTAATTCCAGAGAATCAGAGAAATCCCTGAAGACTTCATTTGTGAGTAGGGCTGCTGCAATCATACATACATACATACAAATATGCTACAGAACTGTTGACTATTTAAAGAAAACTACCCCCTTCCCTTATTTCTACTTTCTTACCATAACCACAGAAGCCATACCTTTTCCCAGGCTCCATCTGAATCTCTGTTCCCCACTTCCATTTTTGTGTCCTAGAAGCTCCATTTAATTATTAAATTTCTTTTTATTCTAGATAACTTCTTCTTGCACACCTTCCATTGCCTCTCATTTTTACAGTCCCATCTATCATAGAAGACATTGGTTCTCTCTTCATCCTGTCCTAGATGCACATTCATGCATGCTACCTCAACACACGAGCCAGAGGAGAAGGCACACTTCTTTCCCTCCATTGCCCAATCTAGACTTCAGCTGCCATCACTCAACAATCTTTCCTTCTTGTCCAGGTTTTAGTGGAGTTGAGAGATTTAGAGAGTAGTGTCATGGAGCTTAGTACCTAGATACCAATCTTCTCTTCATCCCAACCCTTACCTGTATACTTGATGATATCTGTTTTCACATTTATGCTCCCTCAAGCACTCTGAACTTCCAGTTCAACTTCTTCATCTCCCTTCACCTAATCCTTCACTCCACCTCAGCTACCCACTTTATTTTCATCATAGTCTATATGTATTCCATCTTCAGTATTAAGAATTCTAAAATTCTTCTATCTATAACATCTAATCCACTCATCTCTCATTCTTAGTAAATTTTCTTTCTCACCATGACAATCACTCTCTCTAGCTTTCTGCACTGTTCTTGACTCCATCTCTTTTCTGGCTTCTCCCTCCCTCCCAAGCTTCAATTATACTGAAGTTCAATTATATATTGTCCTTTGTGCTCAAACCATTTTGAAACATTATCTTTATCACTGAGTCATGCCTTGCCAAACACTCACTTTGGATTAGTGTTACCTTTTGCCTTTTTTCCACTCTTAATGGTATGTTGCTGAATAGTATTGGAAGAAATCAGAATTATGCTGATTGAATTTATGTTATATGACCCACATTACCACACAGCCTCTCTTTCCCAATTAACTCTCTAATATAGAAGTATCAATCAGTGCTGATACTCAAGTATGTTCCAACTAGATTAAAATGTAATTGAAAAATATTTAACAAAATAAATAAAAATATATAATGGATAACATTCAGCTCTGGGAACCATTTTAAAGGAAAATTAAACAGAAATTTGTCCTTGATGTATATATCCATCCTTCCTTCTCTCCTGATAGAGATTTCAAACCAGAGGTTCCACTGATATCTTAAACAGAACATCTTTCCCCCAATATCCTTCCCTCTTTTCCTGGTTCTGAAGGGAAATCCATCCTTCCAAACACCCAGTCTCCAACACATCGCCATACTTTCCTATATCTAATTCCTTCCCATATCATACACACCAGATGCCTAATGTTATAAATGATTTGTGAATATTTAATGCAAAGTGATTAAAATGATTTTTTTATTAAGACATTTTAATAAAAAAAACACACCACTCTCAAGGTGGGAGAGGGGCAAAGAATCCCAAAGATGTTAGATCTTTTATGCAATTTGAAGGACTTTGTTCCTGCCCCTTCCATCCAATCATTGGCTGGGGTCACAATCTAATTGATACAGTGGTCCCCATACATTTTCCCCTCCCTACTCTTTATACTAATGAGCAAGAACATCTACCTCCTTGAGCTTGAGAAAAGAAGGTCAAAGCCCCTAAGGTTAATTTAGAACTAGGTGGGGCAATCTCATTGAGGCTAAATCTTTTATCTTAACTCAGTACCAGCCCATAGGCAACAATATAGACAGACTCCAGACTTTGTTATGTAACTAACAATTCTCTGACTATACCTATCTCCAGGACATTTCTTGGCTTCTGTCTCTTTAGTTGAGTTCATCATGTCTTGCCTAGAATATTGCAGTAACCTTTTAACTGTTTTCCCTACCTCAATTTTCTCCCCCATTACCCTTACAGCTGGCAAATTGATATTTTTAAACCACAGATCTGACCATGTAATTTAGCTACTCAAGAAGTACCCACTAGTCTCTAGTATAAAATAAACAATTCTCTGTTTGACATTGAAAGTCCTTCAAAATTGGCTCCAGCTTCCCTTTTCATGCTTATTGCCCATTAATCCCCTTTTTCCTTTGCATTTCAACTAAACCCAACCAATTTCTGATTTTCTGGAAAAACTTTTTTTCTTCTTTCTCTAAGCTATTTACAGGTTGTTGCCCCAGGACACAGATGCACAGTTTTCTAGTTTAGTTTTTTAATTCCACCCCCCCCCCCCCCCCCCCCCCCCCCCGTAGAAGCCCTAGCTGCCCTCAAAGCTCTGCTTGAGTGTCAAGAGTGTCTTTCTGAATTTCCCACAGTAACTAGTATCTCTACAAAAGACTTATATTTAAATTTACTTATTTGCATCTCTCACCTCCCAAATAATGTAAGATTTTTGAAAGAAAAGGTTTTTTTTTATTTTTGAGTTTTGTATGCTCAGTACCTAAATCTGTGCCCATTGCAGATGTTTAAAAATAAAGCTTACTGGGGTGGCTAGGTGGCACAGTGGATAAAGCACTGGCCTCGGAGTCCTGAGTACCTGGGTTCAAATCCAGTCTCAGACACTTAATAATTACCTAGCTGTGTGGCCTTGGGCAAGCCACTTAACCCCATTGCCTAGCAAAAACCTAAAAAAAATAAAATAAAGCTTACTGCCTAAATTTCTAACCACTGGAGCTGATTATAAATCAAGGAGGTAAGCACTGTATCAACAGGAACTTCTTGAATTGATGATATGTTAGGGTTATTTTAGAGAGGGTTCTCCATAGGAGGCAAGGTATAATAAGAGTCATTCAAAAATTTATTTATAAATATAACATATTTGCTTTTTTCTAATGTTGTTTTAGTTTCTGTAACTTTCCAATTAAACAAATAGCAAATACCCCTTAGTCATAATATATTTTTTTCCTGCCTCAGACAATACTAGCTTTATGACCACAAAAAAAATCACTTAAGTTGTAAAATATGGACAATAATAGTACATATGTCTCAGAGTTTTATGAGAATCAAATTGATGAGGTCACTGAACATCAATGAAGTACCTTACTTTTTGGCAAAGACTCTCTGTAAATCCCTGCCCCCAGGCATAAGACAAGCCCCTAACAACAAGACAATAAATCCCTGCCCAGACCTGAAAGGATTATCTTTGAGCTACACACCTACTCCCATCTATTAAGTCCACGGTATACCCCTCCCTTAAATGAGGGCTATTGAAACTATTTGAAAACTACCCATACTCATATTCCATTGTCAACCCAAACTGACTGCTCAGGATAAGTGCAGTTTCTCTTTTAATCATTTCTTTATCCCTCTTTAGTACCACCCTAACTCCTCCTTACCCCTTCCTCAGGCAGTACCCTATATAAATCCTGAATTTATCACCTGCTGGTTGCTGATCTAGTCCAGTTGCAATGCTTTTGCAACTGTTCCAACTTTCTGACTTTGCTTCTTAAGCAACTCTGTTTCCCTGAGAAATCTAGCTCCATTGTGACAACTTTGCATCTGACCTTAATTTCTCTCTTTTGCTATTCCCTCTCAAAGCTGCTTACTCCTTGTGGCTGCTGATCAGTCCTGCTTCAACACTTGCAACTGTTCTTATTTGTTCTTTTTACTTTGCTAAATTTTTCTAGTAGCTGCTTAGATCCTCAGGGAATCAGCCCAAATGCAACAATCTTGTAACTGCCTTTTCTTACTCTCTCTCCTAGCTTCTGCTAAATTTCTCAAGGAAACCTAACCCATACTAGTCTTTTACTTACTTGTTTAACCACAGTAATATGTGAATAAACTTTTTGTTCCTAATACTTTTGGATCCAGTCGGTCTTTTAAGTGAATTTATTCACATCCTCAAACCCTACACTAGACCAACCCAATATTTTTTCCATCATTAAATCACATTTAAAATTTATAAATCTTAATATGTTATATAAATGACATTTATTTTTTGGAAAGATTTTATTTATTTTGAGTTTTACAATTTTTTCCCCCATTCTTGCTTCCCACCCATCACAGAAGGCATTCTGTTTGACTTATTATTTCTAATAAATGTTTCATTTTACTTAAACAGAAAAAAGCTAGGCTTTACATCTTCCAAACTTAGGGAAAAAGGCAGCTATATTCCTAAAATGTGTATACTCCACCACAGGGAAAGCACTTATCATCCCAGCTCTTCCTTCCCTGGCCTGAGACCAACCGAGGAAAATAGCCAGATTGTATCAAACTAGAATAGGTTGGACTCTGACCTTACCCAAACCCACACTAATAGAAATGTGAACTGACATGAACATTTAACTAGAAAGCTCCTGAGGGCTGACCTGATTTATTGGACAGTTGAGATGGAGAGATCAACCAATAATATAGGGCAGGTCTATAAGAGAAGGGAGTAAGACCTAAGGATGGACACTAGCATACGTACATCTCTATCTCCCTGACAGAAAACATCACTGGGGAAAACATCTAGAAATTACAGATAATGGAAATATTAAAGAAGTATATTAGGTAGTTAGATAAATGAATGAACAAGACATTGACTTCTCTTGCCCAAATAAAGCTAGATTACTAGTTTCATCACAAGCAATACTTGAGTTTGAATATTTACCCAAGACTTCATCTAGCCTTTTTTGCTTCTGCCTATGTGACAAGCACATTATTCATTATCTTTGGGACCCAGTTTCCTCATTCCTAAAATGAATCTTAGAAACCATATCTAAGATTCTTCTAACCCTAAATCTTATGATGTGGTTAAAGATCTGGAATTTCTCTTATTAAACCTCTATATGTTATAGTAAAGGCTATTTCTATGAATGCTTGGAGCCATTCCAGCAGAAATGGACATATTCTGAGTGAATTGTTTTAAGCACAGAAAAGGTGAGCCTCTGGTTGTAAGGAATTGAACTCTTAAAAAAATGATTTTAAACTTCCAATAGTTAAAAATTAATTTAGTTATAGGCACATACACACACACACACACACACACACACACACACACACACACATATGCTCTCCCTTTATCTAGAAGAGAGGTCCATGGGCTAGAATCTGTGACCTTGATTTTATAAATATTTTGATAACCATTTCAATAAAATTCATTTTTGTTATGATATATTTTACTTTATATACTTAAAAATATTATTCTAAAAAGGAATCTGCCGGTATCACCAAGAGTGCCAACAAGGTCCATTATATAAAAGAATTTAAAAACTACTGATCTTAATGATACTTTCTGTGGCCTGCATGAAAGACAATTTTTATGCATAGTAAAAGAACAAATAACTTCCATGCATACTAAGATTGCTGAGTATAGAAGAAGATAGAGGAGTCCAAAGATCACTCAAGGAAGACAAAGTTCCCAGTCTTTAGTAGCTGTGATTTAAATGGAGAAGACAGTACACAGGATCATAGGATTTAGAGTTATAAAAACCTTATAAGTAATCTAGTGCCACCCTACTTGCCCTGCCTCTCCCGCCCCCCTTATTTTATAGTTAAGAAAACTGACACCTACGAAAGTAAAGCAATTTACCTAGAGTCTTAGAGGAAGTGAAATTTAAGGGAAAAAAAACTTTAAAGGGACAGCCAATATTAATCAAGAGACATTAGATATTATATTGTGGAATATAGAAAAGAAGTAGGAAAAACTGTATGGACTTTAGAAAGTTAGAGGCTATAGAATGGGGTACGTAGAAGAAGGTATACAGGGGATTGCTATTGGATTCAGTTGGAGGGAGGAGCACCTGCAGAGTGGACATGCAGAGCACCTGGATTCAAATACTGCTTTTCTTAATATTCATATGACCATTGGCAAGTAATTTGATTCCTTCTAGGCCTCAGTTTTCTTATCTTTAAAAAGAAGAGTTAGGAGCAGCTAGGTGGCCCAGACTGGGATACAGCACTGACCCTGGAGTCAAGAGTACCTGAGTTCAAATGTGACCTCAGACACTCAATAATTGCCTAGCTGTGTGACCTTGGGCAAATCACTTAACCCCATTTGCCTTAAATAAAAAAATAAAAAGAAGAGTTGTACTATGTCTTTCTCTAAGGTACCCTGCAGTTCTAGATCAATACCTTTCAGTTAAAAAGGTGCACATGCAGAAACATCAGTTATGATCAGCTTCTATTTGTCTATTTATAGGAAAGTGTAAATTGCTAACCAAAAATAGTTGATCAAGCTTAGCACAAGATATAAAGACTGCTCTGAACAGTCTCACTTAGATTTCCCATGAAGCACTGTCTTTTCTGAGAATTTGGAAAGAACTTGAGCCACCATGAAAGCTAGACTTGTTCTGACTGACTTTAAGATGACATCTATCAAAGAAGGGGCTGACCTTGATGCCCTCTATGATCCCCTTTAGCTCTAAATCTACAATTTGATGTTTGCCTTTTAGTTACTGCCATGTAATTGATATGCATAAACAAAGTCATATAAAAGGAAGTAGAAGGAAATAGATATCACCTGGTTATAAGAGAGAATGAAAAGATCTTTGAAAAAAGCTTCAAAAAAATTATGGGGGCAGCTAGGTGCTGTAGTAGAGTACCAGCCCTGGAGTAAGGGGGACCTGAGTTCAAATTAGACTTCAGATATTTAATAATTGCTTAGCTGTGTGACCTTGGGCAAGTCACTTAACCCCATTGCCTTAAATAAATAAAAGAAAAAAGAACTTAAAGATAAACATAAAGAAGAAAGAGGATCTTAAGAGGCAGAAGGGAATCTTGACCTTTCAGAAGGTTGGTAGAGGAAGAATATGATGATATACAGTGGATGATGAGGGCAAAAGGTCAATTGAACCACTGGAGGACCAGCATTTGAGTAATAGAATATCTTTATTTCTCATTGTTGTTGTTCAATCCTGTCTGACTCTTCATGAAACTCCAATTTGAGGTTTTCTTGACAAAGATAGTGGAATAGTTTGCCATTTCCTGTTTCAGTTTATTTTTACAGATGAGGAAATTGAGGGAAATAGAATTAAGTGACTTGCCCAGAGTTCCAGTTAATATTTGAAACTGGATTTAAATTCATCTTCCTGACTCCAGGTCTACCACTTTATCCACTGTGCCGCCTATACAGCATTCTATAATATAACAAACAATAGTGTTTAAATTGTTGGGAGCCAGGGTCTCTAAGCTGTTTGACACAGTCGCAGCAAGAAGACTCAAGGCAGTCACATTGCCTGATGGAACAACATTTCCTTCAATATATATATATATATAGGGATTTCATACATACCAATATTTATAGGTTTATTACTGATTGCAATATTTACTCACCTTCTTTAATTCTCACAATTTAATAATGTATATTCTGGCATCTTTGGGTATTATATTATCTCTGTTAATCCTCCTTTTTTTGTCTTCCAGTCCTCTTCAAGATTATAATAATATTAATTCGAACGGCCCAAGTTGAACTTTCTGCTATCAAACTAAAAATAAAAGGGGCAAATGTTGGGAGCCAGAGTCTCTAAGCTGTTTGACACAGTCGCAGCAAGAAGACTCAAGGTAGTCACACTGCCTGATGGAACAACATTTCCTTCTTCAACATATATATATATATATATATATATATATATATATATATATATGTATGTATGTATGTATTTCATGCATACCAATATTTATAGGTTTATTTATTGACTGCAATATTTACTCACCCTAATATTGGAATGACTATAAAGGAAGGATTTCAGAAAAATTCCTTGAATAAAACAGATTGTAAACTCTGTCCAAATTTAACAGGACTGCCTCTCCTTAAGGCATACAAAAGGCTTCAATATTATGAAATCTCTGAAAACCTAACACTGGGAATCCCAAGGAGACGTCAGAATATATACAGGGAATATAGATACAAGATGGGTCAGATAGAATTCCAGGGAAATTAATAGTTTTGCCCCCCCTTACCATACACAGGAATATATGAAAAAGATGGTGAGAAAACAGTTAGTACAGGTGACTGATATGTGACCTCTAGCAGCCTTAGTTTCATGGGAAAGAATAAAAAAGTCACAGAAACCGTGGTTTCTACCAACAAGGCCTGAAAGAAAAATTGGTTATTGTAAGAGTTAATGGATGGGTGGACAAGCATAAAGACCCTCACTATAGATTGTTAAGGAAGTGTATCAAAAAACATTACTTACATAGAAAATATAGAAAAACTTTCCATTAAAAGAATTGCTTAATTAATAACTTTAAATGAATTAACAATTATACAATGTAGTAATAAATAAGGTAATAGGTTGAGGTCATCACAGTCTGAGTAGGGATAAGAAATCAATTAACTATATGATTATTAATTAAATTTGTAATCACATGATTAAAACTTGTAACCACATGAATTATATAATTGATGATGAAAATTGTACACTTTTGTAACCAAGGAAATGATCTTAGCTTGCTTGAAACATATATGATTCTGAGACTATAAAAATAAATCCAAGCAGCTGACAGTCAGTCAACCTGCTCCTGCCTTTACCCCTTTGTTGACTCAACTCATTTCGTTGATTCTATCACTCCTGTCAGGTTCCAAGGACCCTGCAGAGGCTGGACCCCCACAATATAAATATTCAAAGAATCAACAAATGGAAAAAGAATGCAAAAAACATCTTCAGAAGAACTGAGGACAATGTCATTGGGAAAAAACAAGAACAACCACCCCAACTGTATATTTACAGTCTAAAACAAAGTGACTTAAAAAAATGGCTATTCTAGTGGATCCAGTAAAAGGATCCCTCCAAGATAACAGCTATTATAAAGGGTTACTTTTATGGTTCAATCAGACAACTAGCTCAGAATTTACGTAAATGGAGAATTGTTCCAGGATGGTCCTACAAGTGCAAAAGGCCCAATTCTGGTACAGAAAAGTCCTCCATGTTGTGAGTACTCTGTCTTCCCTCTCCCGGAGATGTAGGTAGTATTGGGCATATAGTGCCCCTGGGTAGCTAGTATTTCTGTTCTTTCTATACTTTTGAAGTAAATAGACTCTTGTAAAAAATAGCATGGTTCAATGCAATTAGTCTGCTAATCACTGGCAGTCAGGGGAAACAAAATAGGGAATCAGTAGAGATCTATATCCCATTCTCTAAGGGATATCGCTAGACATTTGAGTTCTTAACATTTTTTTAAAATGTGGCTTCATGAAATAGGGAAGCCAATTGGATAATGGTTTTGGTGTCACAAAAACTGGGTTCATATCTCAACTTCTCATGGTACTATGCTTATGACTCTGGTTAAGTTATAACATTTTGGGGTTTCCATTTCCTCATTTGTATAAGGAGGACATTGGATTATATAGCCTTTCAGGTCCCTTTCCACCTTCCTTACCTACCTAGATTTCAGTACTGGCAAAACCTCTTTATTTTTATAGACAAAAATGGAGACATGCTAAGAAAGGCAAATTCTGGAACAGATTTACTGACAATAATCATGATATACTTGGTTCAATTTGTCTGTTTTTTTTCCCTTTTATTAAAATGTCCATTCCCTTTAGCTACCCATGAGACTGTGATGTTACCATCCAAGTGTGGTTGCACCACTATTCATGGAGAAAAGTTTTTTTAAAATGACTTTTGTAAATAGCTTTCATTTTCCCTTTGTTTGTAGTTCTCTTTCCATTTTTTCTTCTTGATTGCCCTTGGGATGGTTTTAGTTAGATGATTATCTTGCCAGGCTTTCCTTAAACTTATTTTACCCTTCATTACTTCTGTCTGCTTTCTGAGTCAGTACTACTAATGATCATCCATCATCTTTTATAAGATTACAGATGAGTTTATATTCTTAGGCAGTATATCATTTGGCAGTCATCTCTTTCTGTTGGGCAAGTTTAATAGCTAAGACACTGCTCTGGTTCTTTTGGTAGCCTTGCTGTGATAATTAATTTACATTAGTTTAACCCCTAGATGAAATTATTAGCATATTGCTATATATTGCTATAATTTTTGTTGTCCATAGTTAATTTTTGATTTTCAACAACTTTTAAAAATAATTCAAAGTTAAATTGTCTTGCTATATGAAGAATCACATTTGAGAGGATACATTTGTGGGAGTGTTAACTGACATAGAAGGTAACTGAAGGAGGATACCATACTAAAGGCATATGAAAAATCTTGCATCTTATTAAGAAAAAACTGATTCAGAGGACATCAATAATTACCAACCTATATAGTTATTCTTTGACCTATTCAACACTTTATGACAAGTATATGTATATGTATATGTATATGTATATGTACATGTATATGTATATGTATATGTATTAAGGGCAACTTCAATGACAATGTTAATAGGGAACAAGTAAGTACTTGCAAGAAATATTCAACAATGGATCATATCTTTATCACTTCACAATTAATGGAAAGACATAGAGAATATAAAAACATTGATTACAAAAAAACCAAACCAAAACCCCTTGATTTGATAGAACAAAATGCCATCTTATTAAGTCTTTTATTGTAAGGTACCTCCCACCTAAAGATCAAGATAATCCAGAATTTCATTGAAGAAGTAGCAACAGAATTTACCCTGTTCAATAATCTTATGGTTTCAAGCTAGGGATAAAACAGGGCAATGTATGTGTACTAAAGATATGTGTCAGTATGATGGAAGAAATCCAGCATAAATTCTAAGGCAAAGAAGGATTCCCTATAAGATGTCCTCCAGATGCTTCTGTTTATAGCTAACATCACATCAGTTACATCAATTCGCAAGACACTGCAGAAAATTTGGAAGAAATATACAAGGAATTCAATCTGTCCATCCCAAAAGGAAAGGTCAAATAGATGAAAGACATCTATTGCCCAAATTTCAACATGTAGTTAGAAAACCATTCTCCAGAGCCTATCCAAATTTGCATTTGTGGAAAGATAGTACAGATGGAGACTGCGTTGGGTCCAGAGTTGAAAATGATTGGCAATGTGGGTTGGATTGTTTTCAGGAAATCACATCATTTTTAATTAACTTCAAGCTTTCCATGAAAGTAAAATTCCAGCTTTGCACTACTAGCCTCTTATCAGTATTACTATATAGCAGAGAAACAGCAAAGAACAGTATTATTCTTACTGAAGAACTAAAGATAAGTACACACAGAGGGGCTCATGTGGGTTTCAACATAAAATAACAAATAACTCCTTAAAAGAACAGGAATAAAAGACATCATCATAAAATGTTATGATGGGAAGACAAGATAGGCTGGTCACATGACAAGAGAGCAAAGGATGATGAAGTCTATAACCAGAGTGCTCCATCAGCATTGGCAAGATTTAAGAAGAAATACTTGTTGGGATAGCTAGGTGGTACAGTGGATAGAGCACTGGCCCTGGAGTCAGGAGGACCTGAGTTCAAATCCGACCTCAGACACTTAATAATTATTTGGCTGTGTGACCTTGGGCAAGTCACTTAACCCCATTGCTTTGCAAAAAAAAGAAGAAATACTTCTGGCATGATCCCCACTGATGAACTTTTCAAAGAATATAGTGAAGAGTCAAGAAGGATGGACTGCCATTTACGTCACAGTAGGGAACTTGTAAATCAGTCAGAACCATTATTGGTTATTGTTATTTATTGGTAGAGTAATTAATAAATAATCATGTTACATATCTCACAACCTTTTACCTTTTCTTAAATTAGGAATATACTCTAAAAGAGGTTTATCTGAAGTGCTAAAGATAAAAAAGCATCAGGGCTTTTGCAAGTAGAATGAAACAAAGGCTAAATCACCATTTAGGAAGAAAAGCATTATACCCTGGCTTTTTACATTCATATGAAAATATAATCATAGATTTAGCTTTACAGAGGATCTTGGGGATAATCTAATCTCATCCTCTTGTTTTATAAAGAAACCAAGGTCCAAACAGTAAAATGACTTGCCTGAAGGCATGATTAGTGGAAGGCAGCAGCAGCAGCAGCAGCAGTATTTGTTCAAGTTTTTAGACAGCAAATCCATTGCTCTTTCTGTGAGTATATATATTGCTTCAACATACTTCTGGTAATTTAGTAAAGTCTGCCAGGGGTGTGGTTGGGATGCCCTCTGATATGTACTGTTACTATAGATGTAAACTGATAATAAAGATGGAATGATGTGGAAAATGAAACATTTAAACAGTAAATATTTATTGTGTTTATAGGGCCACAAGAAAGATACTTAAACATAAGGGCAAGCACTCTGTAATATAAAATGTCAGACAGCCATTTATTTCATGGAAGCTTTTTTCTAAAAGAATGGTATTCATTACTTCATTCCACTATTACTCACTGAACAACATAAAACATGGTTGGTAGGCCTTTCTGAATGTTTCTCAAATATATCTAAAAAAAAAACCAGACCAGCTGAATGAGAAAGAATCTATTTGTTGTAGAGTTTTATTTTGTATGTTGGCACTGAGGGAGGGGTGTGTGTGTGTGTGTCACTACAGTAAAAACATGAAAGGAGAAAATCATTTTGTATTTTGTGATTATCTGGACCCAGTAAATAATAAAATGAAGTGAATGAGCAATTTCTTAAGGCATTATTGAAAAACAGATGGTACAGAAACTAAACTGAGACCAGTTAAATTCCCTCCATGCTTGAATTTCCATAAGAAATTACTGCTTTTTAAAATGTAATAAGCCTATTGGATTTAGTAGTATTGCCCCTACTTGCAATTCTATTGGGGAAAGCAGTAATTTAAAATTATTGTAAAAAACTTTGAAACTATGATGGGCTGCAAAATGACAGATTGAGATGGGTGTTTTATCTCTGGGATCAACAGGGAGGAAGCACAATGAGTTGCAGGTAAAGATTCCTGCCATTATCTTTATAAGATATGGGTGATGATGCAAAAAAAAGAAAAATAAATGCTCTGTGCAGTTTATACATATTATTCCTCTGGTTAGAAACTGATTGAGAAAAGACATTCAAAAATCCCCCTTCTTCAATGGATCTGTGATCTCTTTAATGCAGATATTCCCTCTGCTGGGGCATGTTTCAACAATCCATGCTTACCTTCCCGTGCAACAAATATATTTCATGGATACAATGTAGCATGCAAGTTGTCTACTGGTTATCCCTTTATGTCAAATGACTGATTCTCAATATATTTGTCTGGGATTCTAAAAATATTGTGTCTGGGATACACTCTCCTTTTACTTCTGTTTTATAGAATCCCTTGTTTCATTGTTATTCAATGCTCAGGTCACACAACACTCCTCCTATACACTTAAATATATACATGTTGTTTCCCCAAGGGAAGAAAGATCTTTAAAACAGGGATTTTTGAGTTTTTTTTAGGTTTTTGCAAGGCAAATGGAGTTAAGTGGCTGGCCCAAGGCCACACAGCTAGGTAATTATTAAGTGTCTGTAGCTGGATTTGAACTCAGGAACTCCTGACTCCAGGGCTGGAGCTCTATCCACTGAGCTACCTAGCTGCCCCAGGGACTTACATTTTCATTATGGTCTCTGTGTTTCCTGAGCTAAAGTATGCTGTGGGTGACTGAAAAATGCTTCCTGACTCATGACAATGGGAAGAGACAGAGTTTAAATCAGTGAGAGTTGTTATTATTTGTCCTCTTTCTCAAAAAGGAACATGATATAAGGAAGGTGATATCATGAATTGCAAACGAAATGGATTTAAGTGAAGGGTCTGTGCAAAATCAACAGCCTCACTCTCTCCTCCAGGGTAATCTGGATCCAATAGCAAAGATATAGATCAGGATGACTGGAGACAGTTCCAGATGAGTTAGTGAGGGTCAGTAGCAGTTTAAAAAGGAGACCTGTCCATTCAATATGAAGAAGAACTAATTATTGAAAAGTAAAACACATTTGGAATTATTCTTTCCAGAATGGTGTATCATTAGAAAATCCAGAAATGGGGGAGTTAAATAGCAATGCTTTTAAAAATTCCTAATGTATCTAAGACTGAAGATTCCAATGTTACCAGAACCATAAGATCATAGATTAAGGTCCAGGAGAAATCTTAGAGGTTCTCTAGATCATAGGTTTCAACTTGAGGTCAGTAAAACTCCTAGTAGAACTGGAACCAGATGAAGATGTAATTGGGAAATGTTTTAACACAATAAATGAAAATATAATGCAATGCAGCTCATGATAATTTGTGATTTTCTGAGTCAATATGCAGCCCCATGAAGTATCTCTTTTTATTTGACATCATTAATCTAAATGAACCCTCTTTATTTTGTGAATGAGAAAATCGAGGCCCAGTTAGTGACTAATTCAAGGTCGCACAAATGTGTGGCAGAACTGAGATATAAACATGGGTCTTTTGATTCTATATCCAATGAGTTCTTTCATCCTTTACCATTTTTAGGGGGAGGAAGAACTTATGATTTTATTAGTGGAGAGGACTCTTAAGTGAAGAAAGTCCTTCTAATAAATGATTAAAAAAATTTACCTAAAGTATTTACTACAGGAAAATCAAAGTGTGAAGCACTAGGAATACAAGCAAAACAAGGAACTCACATTCCACTGTCATTTAATTGTCCAAAAGAGTTCTTTGGGGGCATTGCAAGGATAGGTGATTTTGATTAGAGTCACATAATATGTTGGACTTGTACTCAGGATGTCCTAAATCTGAGTCAGGCTTTCTGTTCACAATCTATATCCACCTCTCTCCTTTC
The DNA here is from genome assembly GCF_037893015.1 of Macrotis lagotis. NCBI lineage: Eukaryota > Metazoa > Chordata > Mammalia > Peramelemorphia > Peramelidae > Macrotis > Macrotis lagotis. The sequence continues at coordinate 137,481,848 of NC_133664.1, read as the reverse complement.
CTAATACTCTTGTATAATGACTGTCAATCACTTATATTTTATATACATATATATGAAATATTCCTAAAATTTGTAAGTGATGGAATCTAAATGATGAAGAGAAAGTGAATTACTTCTGTAGCAGCTTATGCTAAGAAATGTAGAGGATCGGGGGTGGCTAGGTGGCATAGTAGATAAAGCACTGGCCTTGGAGTCAGGAATACCTGGGTTCAAATCTAGTCTCAGACACTTAATAATTACCCAGCTGTGTGGCCTTGGGCAAGCCACTTAACTCCATTTGCCTTGCAAAAAAAACCTAAAAAAAAAAGAAATGTAGAGGATCTAGAATTCTAGGAGGAATAGTGAATAGGTCAGACTGACTAGTCTAAAGGCAGTAATAATGTGTGTTAAGTCTTGAAAGGTAGACTAGTACCAACCAATCTATGACCATTATCAAATTGGTCAACAAATGAGAAATTCAAGTTTGCTAGTATATAAAAATTTTTTATAAATACTGACTATGGTGGTACAGATACTTTAGGTAAAGAATCAAAGAAATTTAGAAATGGACTGACAAATTTGAAGACCATAGAGATGAAGGAACTCAAGGTTAAAATGTAATGGAAACTTATTGTGCTTAAAGGGAAATTTCAGTTTGGTTATCTTGACTGCAAAACATTTCTGACTGGTAAATTCTCATGTCTATGCATAGCTAATGTGAAGAGTAAGTGGAAGCAATTGGAGCTGAAGAAGTTGAGGAACTATGAGACCAGGAATGGGCATCAATGTAGATGTTGATCTTATAAAAGATGATGGAAGAAGATGAGGTCGAGGGGGAAAAAATGTGTGCCAGGTATTATAATTACTGAGGAATCTGGAGAAAGGACTTAGAAGATGCTGGAGAATAGAAGCAGAAAATGGAATGTCATTTTAGTCCATCATTCATCCTTTGAGCCCCCCCCCAAAAAAAACCAATCTTGTGATTTGAATTTTAAAACTCTCTTCCAGCCATTAACAAAATTAGGTTTATAAGCAGGAGGTTTAAGGAAATCGAACTATTTTTTTTGAAGGATCCATAGTCAAAAACATAAAGGAAGGGAAAATAATTTCAATGAAATCAAAAGTCTTTTATTCTTGAAAAGTAAGAGCAAAAGAAAAGAAATAGCATTCAACCAAGAAGATGCTGGTAGGAAAGGAAAACTAGAGGTATAATAGCTAGTGCCCTAACACAAAAATAAAAAAAAAAATGACAAAAGAGTGTCACTTTGCCACCTGCTGGTGGGTGATATTACACGTTCCAAAGCCTGGACTAAGGCAAGGGAAAAACCCATGTTGTAATCCTTTCTGGAGAAAATGATTTTTTGGGGGGAGGGGCGCAGTAGAAAGGACAAGAAGGAATATAATGGACATTTGCTCACTAATTACTATCTTAATTTATGTCCTTTCAATTTCCCCCTTAAAATAACCTATGCCAGTAAGGTGACAGACTATTAGCAGGTGAGAGGTCATTATTATAAATTTCCTTTTAAGGCAAAGTAAGTTGTCTTGAACCGTACTTTCAATAATATAATATTTTATTTAGACAATACTTTATTTAGCAATTCCAATGTAAAGCTCAAAGAAAACTTGTGGCATATAGAATGTCTATGTTAAGATTGTTAAATGAGGTCACCCAATCAGTCACAAGCAATATTGTATGTGTCATACTGTAGCAAGTACAGAAATCCATGGGTCTACAAAGTTGTCTCACACTAATCTGTCACCTTCAAAGCTAGGGCCTCAGACGTGACATCTCAAGTAACTTGTTTGCTTATATTTAGATTATAGAATCATGGAACTGAAAGGGACTTAAGAAATCATCAAATCAAACTGCCTTAATTTTCAGGTGAGGAAATGGAGAATCAAAGAAACTTGCCTATGGTTCCATAGCATGCCCCAGGTTGACATCTCATACAAGGTATCTTTTCCATGCTACAAAGGCAACAAGTAGGATCAACCCTTGTTAGATGGAGCTTTACAAGGTAAACATTGTGACTTTAAATCTATTAAAAATGCTGACTTAGAGACTCTGAAATTTTCACTCTGAAATCATCTTGTCTAAATCACTTAATTTTTATTATACCCTTAGTCAAAATTTTGCTCATCCCCAAATAAAAACACAAAATATGACAGAACATCATGGAATATCACATTCATACTTACCAAATAGCATTTAAAGAAGGAAAAAGAAGTCTACATTTAAAAAACCCCAATGTTAAAAATAACTCACAAAAATCATTTTGGTTATTTCCTACTGGGACTTAAGCCTAATTAGGGCATAAGAAGGCATGGTGCTTTGGAGTCATGGTGATGTTATGGGGACAGATAAGAATAATAAACAATTATTCTCCCAATGATCAGTTCATATCATGGTCAATTACACTCCTTCACATTGTTCTTTGCGTGACTTATAGAACGGAAAAGAGTAGAACAGGATGTAAAATGATTTGGCAAAATCTAGTATGCAATTAAAAAATATTGTATGACTTAAGGCAATGTCCCACAGTGATCCTGTGTAATATTCATTCGTGGTTTCTATAGGAAATCTCATCTAACCTTTCAGTAACTAAATCTAAACGCTTTCCAGCACCTCAGTCACGGAAATTACCTAAAGTTAATTCTACCTAAATCTTGCTTTGCCAGCGTTTCGTTTGATCCTCTATTACTAGTGCATGTTAACATATTAACACATGCTTGAATATTTACTGATTTCAATGTAAACCTGCTGGCAGGTGTGTGAGAGGATGGTGATAATTATGTTGGAAAATATGACTTAAAAGTAATAAACAATAGTGTAAAGGCTTATAGAGTATACAGAAGACTTGTATGTCATGAATACCCCTAGAAGAGGTTCAGAAAGGACTGGACATGGAAAAGACCAAATAAATAAATGTAAAATTGATGTATTTTAATAGAGTGGAAACAGATATTATTGATGTGGAATCATTCCTGAATTAACAGTCAGACCACCAATGTGTTAGGAAAAAAGATCAGAATGAATACCAAACATATAGGAAGACCAAAAGTGACAAAGAAGTGAGATAAGGAATTAGAAAAAAAAAGGCAAAGAATGATAATGAAATTAAAATTATATATTTTATGAATTTAGGAAAACAATGATCTCATTCTTATCTGTATTTTGTTTGGTGCTTGTTATTCTCTCTAATCTTACCGAATTCTAAGAACCAGGAGAGTACATTCCAAAAAAACGAGCAGCTAAGAAAGAACATGACGGCTTCTATTTCTCTCTTTCAAGTCTATATCACTCAAACCACAAACCTATTTGACTTTTTAAGCTCCAATAAATTTGCCCCTAATACATCAGAAGCAAAAATTACCCAAAACAAAAAGAAACACAAACATAAACCAGAGACAAAGTTCTTTCTCTTTCCTTTGAATTTATAGCACTTTGCTATTTAGATAAATTGTTCTATTGGTTCTGTTTATGACACCTTGCACAGGTCCTTTTCCTTTTTCTCCAATCTCTCCAGAGTTCAGGCCTAGTAGTTCTGTTGTTTTTTTTGTTTCAGAATTTTGCAAGGCAAATGGGGTTAAGTGGCTTGCCCAAGGCCACACAGACTAGGTAATTATTAAGGTCTGAGGTCCCATTTGAACTCAGGTAATCCTGACTTCAGGGCCTGTGCTCTAGCCACCCCTAATGGTTTTGTTAATGGATAAAAGAGTATGCACATTTCAAGTCACAGTTCCATAGGCAAGCATTAATTAGGGTCCTTATCCTAAATTTTCCCTTTCTTTGCCAATGTAATGGGGGGAAAGGGAGTTTAGAGTTGCTTTAATTTGAATTTCTATAATTATTAGTGATTCAGATTATTTTAAAACACCTACTTGATAGTTTTGATTTCTTCCTTTCAGAACTACTTGTAGATATCCATTGTTTACTGGGGAATGACTCTTGTTCTGATATATTTAAATCAGTTCCTTTGATATATCTTGAATGTTAAATATTTACTAGAGATAAAATTTTTAATAACTTCCTGTAAAGGCTTTTTCATAGTTGACTATTTCTCTTCTAATTTTAGCTGTATCTCTGTGTTAAAATGTTTTGATATCATATAGACAAATTGTTTATTTTATCATCAGTGATCTCTGCCAGTTTTATCGGTGACTAGATAGATCACTGGGCCTAGAATCAGGAAGAAGTGAGTTCACTTTTAGCCTTAGACACTACCTGTGATTAATATCAGCCAATCATAACTGATTCCTTTCCCTTATTCCTTTCGCTTTCGACTGAGTACAGTTGGTGCTCATTCCTAAGCATGTACCTTTACTTTGTTTTATCTCATTTTATTTCTCATAAACATTTCTGATAAACTCAAATGTATATTTTTCTCATGGCAGTAGAGAGACCACAGGACCTAGTTTCAGGAAAACTTAACTATCTCATTGGGTATGACACTATAAAAGTTACTGAGCTTGCCTCAGTTTTCTCAACTTTAATAAAAGTTCCTCTGACAGGGTTGTTGTGAGTGTCAAATGAAATATTTGTAAAGTACTCAGCCCAGTGTCCATATAAGTAGCTTATGTTTGGTCATGAATTCTTCCTTTGTCCTTTTATATTTATCTCTTGCCTCAAAGCTTTCACTCAAGCAGTCCTAGAACCTGTTAATACATTTTCTACTCAACCCTGCCTCTGAATCCTCTTTCTCCAAAGATTAGTTCAGGAACAGTCTAGTCTTTTGAAGACTGCCCAGACCTCCCTAGTCTTCTTCCCTTTTTGTCTTTGTACTTTCCAGTGCCTAATAAAATAAACTTTAAGCATTCTATGTTACAATAAATTTATTTGAATTACACTGAAATTCTTTATCTTTTTCAGGTAGTTCTCCTCCCTATCACCTAACCCCAGGTTAAGCAATATTGTTAGGAATAGAATGCTAGACTTAGGAAGAGGGACAGCTAGGTGGCACAGTGGATAGAGCACTGGCCCTGGAGTCAGGTGCCTCTGAGTTCAGATCTGGCCTCAGACACTTAATAATTACCTAGCTGTGTGGCCTTGGGCAAGCCACTTAACCCCATTTGCCTTGCAAAAACCTAAAAAAATAAAAATGAAAAGAAATAGGAAGAGCTGGATTTGAATCTTACTATAGCTATTTTTCTTGTTGTGAGACTCTCTGCCTCAGTTTTCTCATCTGTTAAAAAACAACATTTGCCTCTTAGGGTTCTTGTAAGGATCAAATAAGCTACTGTATAGGAAGTGTTTTTGCAAACCTTTAAGGGGATATATAAAATTCATGTATTATTTATGTTATTATTCCATTTTTGCATATAATATAGTTAATTATTTGAGAAGTATATACATGTATAAATATAAATATAAATTTCTATTGTCTCCTCTTGTTAGATCTGTATTCTAAGCAAGTCTCTAAGTCTAAAAGTACTGGTAAATGTACTGACTGCATGGGTAGAAGGAGATGTTTCCTTTGGGAATTCACTACACCAATAAAATGAAAAGTACCCTTATTCTCCTTGAACATTTTAGACCAAAGTTACAGATTCAGCCATGACAACCTTTATGGGATACTAAATATATATATATATATATATATATATATATATATATATATATATATATATATACATATATATGTATATATATAATTGTCATCAGGAGTTACAAGCTCAGATAACAAATAGTAAATATATAATAATAAATGTGATAATAAATCATAAGACCTGTGATTTCACTGGGATAGGGAACCCCCAGGAGAAGCAATTCCGTCTCCCAGAGCAGCCTGACAACTTCTCTGTAACTTGCAGTTTTAGAAAACTGTCTAGAACACTTGGAGGTTAAGTTATTTCTCCAGGGTCACCTGTCTGAATGTGAGAGAGAGGGAGGCAAAAGATAAAATTGGTTCCAAGACTGCCAGATCTTTATGTACCATGTCACATTCTCATTACTATGTCAAAGGAAAACGTAAAATTTTCTATTGCTTTCTATGGTGAAGCATGACTCAAGCCATCATGCAAAGAGTGAACACTGTCCAATGATATTTCCTGACAAGTTGGTCTCTCATGGGGTTACATTGTTTCGACATCCTGCCTAAAAGCTTCCAAAAGGGATTTATTCTTTTGGTCAGATAATCAATAGACATAGAACTAAAGGCTTACGATATGTCAGATACTGGGAGATGTGATGGAGTTAAAAAGTTAAAAAGTAAGGGAAAAAACAGTTTCTGTCCTCAGTGAGCTCATTTTTCCAACAGAGGACACATATAAATAACTAGGAAATTTCTAAAGTAAACGGAATATAATTTCAGAAGTGAAAGCAGAAATGAGAAAAAATTCATATCTAGCAGGACTTGAGTTGAGTTTTGAAGGAAACCAGACAGAGGTAAGGAAAGTCAGAATCCTAGATATGGGGGACAGGCTGGAACAAAGACAGGAGATAGAATGCCTTATATAAGGAATAATCAGTTGGCTAGCACAGCTGGTTCAGGGAGTTGGTGGTGGGGAATAAGTTGTAAAAAAGTAGGGAAGGGTAGGAATGGACCAGATTATGAACAGATTTAAATTTAAGAAGACTTTTTATTAAAAACTGAATACAATAGGGAGCTACTTAAGTTTCTTGAGTCTGTAAGGTGGAGTGGGGGATGAAGTGGTCAGATATGCACTTCAGGAAAATCCCTTTGGCAGTAAGAGGAAGATATTACAACATTCCAAGTGAAAGGCTGTGTGTATGAGAAGCATGAATAATTGGGAATATGGTGGTGCCTTTAGCAGTAATAGAGAAGATGGGAAGATTTAGAGGGGAAAAAAATAATGAATTCTATTTTAGACATACTGAGTTTGAGATGTCTATAAATCACTCATTTCAAAATTGTGATCCTAAGCTAGCAATAACCTTTAAAATCCTTCTTAAAATTTCCTACTGGAGTGGTGATTGTGGGGATAAAGGGGTCCTTACCTTTTGTGACACTGGCAGACTTGGATTAGTAATGGCTGATGAAAATCCAGGGCTATTTCGGGAGCAACCAAATATTCGTAAGTCATCTCTGGAATCTGCTATCTGGAAAAAATAAACTGTCAGTTAGCACATACTCTTATGTAAATACAATGTACATGCTTCACCCTAAAATAACTGAGTTAAAAGAAGGGTAACTGACTTGATCCAACTAGGTTGTTCAGTGGATAGAGTACTGGACCTAGAGGTCAAGAAGACTTGAGTTCAAATCCAGCCTCAGACACTAGCAATGTACCCTTGGGTAAGTCATTTGAACTTTGCTTCAGGTTTTTTAAACTGCAAAATGGGGGCAATAATAGGATCCACTCTCCAGGTTCTTTTGAAGATAAAATGAGAATATGTGCATTATATTATTATAACTCAGTAGCAGCAAATAGAAGAGGCATATAAATGTTTGCTATTACGATTACTCTCTATTCACTACTCACTATTACCAATCACCTAATGCTCTTGACATTCTTCTGTACAGATAAAGTATATCTGGATCCATGAATATTTTATTTTAATGATGTTAAGGCTCTGATGTGAATTAAAAGAATGAATTGAAGTAGGGACTTTTATACAAATGGCATTTGCCTTGGGAAAATTCTGATTTAAATGAAAGACAAAAAATCTAGAGTTGGAAAAGACTTAGGAAATCAATAGTCTTAAAGCTTCATTTTACAAATGAGGAAACTGGAAGCCCCAAATACCTTTCCCATAGTAACATGGTTAGCAAATGTCAGAAATGGGACATGAACCTAGGTACTCTGAAGTCATTATTCTTTCTTATTGTGTACACTGCTACTGAACAGAACTTACCTAAAAGATTTTAGAGTTCACTTAGTAGATAAAGCAGGTTTTACCAAAAGCTTTTCTCCCCATTAGATGTTTTTGGCTTTGGTTAAACTCATACAACATTTCCAATAAGGAAAACTCTGGTTTGCACTAAAGACTACATCTATTAGAAGGAAATAGCTGTTTTTATATAACTCAGTAAAGTGGGTTAAAGACATTTTCTTGATAGGCTGGCAGATGGAAAATTTTAGTCCCTAGAAATCATGGGTCAGTGTGCTATTTATCTATAATTATGAGGTTCCAGAATCAAGAATAATAATTTTTGTATATCAAATTTTGTGACAATTAAAAAGATTAGAGAGACAGAGTTCCTGGGTAATTAATCATTTTATTAATCATTAATTCATCAGATTATTAATAAAAAGATGGTTATCTGGCTATCTCTCTTAGACCAAAGACAATCTTGGTGGTGGGTTCACAGTTTATCTACCCTTTCCTTAGGGGCTGATGTCAAATCAACATCATTCCAGGCTAGCACAGAGAAAATATCTCTATATCAGACTACTCCCAGCATTGGGCTGTCTAGACAAATGCCGCTACCCAAGCACCCAAGCTGGAGTTAAACACAATGGGTTTTCCCACCCTAGACTAAATTTCTTGCAAGGTTAGGTGAAGTCTAATCAAGATCTGGATCAGTCTCATTATCATCCTTTCAAGAAAACAACTTTTTAAAATGAGGAATTTAGAAAAAAAGGAGAGATCTCTGAATCTACTTAAGATATTGGTTATTGATAATAATTTTTCTCATTCTCCATTTGATTCTTGAGAGAAATGACCTTCTCAATGAACTATTTTTTTTAGGTTTTTTGTTTTTTTGTTTGTTTGTTTGTTTTTTGCAAGGCAATGGGGTTAAGTGGCTTGCCCAAGGGCCGCAAAGCTAGTTAATTATTAAGTGTCTGAGGCCAGATTTGTCAGGTACTCCTGACTCCAGGGTCTGTGCTCTATCTACTGTGCCACCTAGCTGCCCCTCAATGAACTACTAATTGATATGACAAATATTTCATCAATGGTTTTGAACTATGGGACTTAGGAGGGGAGAGAAGGTGAGAGGAAAAAGGGGAGAAACTGATTGACAATGGATAAAACCAATGTGGGCAGTTCTTTGTGTGGACCTTACAGACACTCCCTTTTGGGAGGCCAGCCCACTCTTGGAGAAGCATGATTCCCCAGACAAGATCTCATACTCCTATAACTTTCTTTACTGCTTAACCCCTGATGAGGTAGGCTTCCTCCTTTGGGAAATAACTATGTTCTTAGGGAGTTTGTTCCCCCAAATAAACTCTTGCCTCTTTCCTGTCTATCCTCTCCTGGAAGCTGCTCCTAATTCCCTATTCTCTCTCTTCTTTGACTTCTGTTAACTATAGTAATATGTAAATAAACTGTTTTTATCCCTAAAAAAAGTAGACTTTGCAGATAAAAGATACAAAGTGAAAAAGTCAGCAGGGAAAAAACCATAGATACTAAGCTTAATGGAATATGATACTTATGTCTACAAAATGATGACCTAGGGAAAAAAAGGTTGATGCCACATCATATGAGCCATTAATCTTTTAATTGCACAAAATCTTAGTAACTCAAATCCATTCTACCTACCTTGCTGATATCAGATTCAGATTTGCTGGAACACATACTCTGAAGTTCTCTCACAAGGTCTACTTCATCATCTGAGCCAAGAGACAATCTCTGATCCAGATTCAATCCCTGTGGTTGGTCATTCTCTAAAGAGCTATTAGAAATTTAAAAATTAAAAAAAAGTTAAAAGCTATGTTTTGTTATTCAACACAGGTTCTGAAAGATTGTATCACTTTCCAGTATTTGGTGGGGACTTCTATAAATCATTTACAATAATCTTACAAATTCTATTCATCATCTATCAACCTATTCTTAAGCTTTCAGTCTCATCCAAGAAAATTCAGCAAGATGTAAGAGTAAAATCAAAGAGGATGGTCCTTGGAAGTACTATTAACTGAATCCCAAACTGGTTTAAACAGAATTCAATTTGAAGCCAATATGAAAAAAAAGATTTTTAATGGGATGCTTCAAGAAAGTATTATTGGTCTTGTGTTAACCTTTTTGCCAATGACTTGAATAAAGGCAAAAATAGCATATTTACTGAATTTTCAAAACAAAGCTAGGAGGGATATGTAATAACTTATATGATATAGTCAGGATCTAAAAAGTTAATGGGGCACTTTTTTAATTGACTATTTACATTTGTTATAAAGTCATCCAAAAAAAAGTTAGTATAAATCTTAAGCTTTATCAAGAAGTACAGTGTCCAGAAATAGGAAAGCTATAATCATTCTATACTCTTCCTTGGGCAGACTACATCTAGAGAACTGTGCTTAGTTCTGGATGCCATATTTCAAGATTGATACCTATAAGCTGAAGAATATCCATAGGAGGGTGATGAGGATGGTGAAGATCCTAGAGATCATGAATAGCAGGATATTTAAAGGGAATTTAAGATATAAAATGGGAGCAGAGTAGATAAGGAGAAACATAGCTAACTTAAAATTTCAAAGACAGTGAAAGAGGGATTAGATTTATTCTACTTGACTCAGTAAAGGAGAACTAGTAGTATTGTTTAAATTGAAGAGGAGAAAATTTAGGATTAATAAAAGGAAGACTAATGAACAATAAAGGACAAAGGATGCCCATGAAATTAGAGGATCACCCTTCACTAGATGTTTTTAAGCAAGGCCTGCTTTGTCACTTGTTGGAGATGTAAAGGAAATTTTGTTTCAGATACTTTCCTACTCAGATTCTGTAAGTGAAGTTCTTCCATTCATAATTGAGTCTAATTAAAATTTTTCTTCTAACGTATTAGAAATTTTTCCCTATAGATATTCCTGTTACAATAGCCTCTACTATTTTCTCCTCTTCTGAGTTGCCTTTTGTGGTCTCTGTGAAACAAACACATTATATACAACTGCTGTCTAAAGTTGGCCATTACCCAAAAGAAAAATGTTGGATGTGGGAGGGCGATCTTTAGGGGAAATCTAATACATTGTTGGTGGAGTTGTGAACTGATCTAACTGTTCAGGAGAACAATCTGGAACCATAATCAGATTGGAACTATACATACCCTTTGATCTAGAAATATCACAGCTAACTTTATATCCCAAAGGCATGCAAAAAAAATAGAAAAGAACTTATTTATACAAAAATAGTTATAGTAGGTCTTTTGTGGTGGTTAATAATTAGAAATTTCTATCAACTGAAGAATGACTAAACAAACTGTGGTATATGATTGTAATAGAATATTATTGTGCTATAAAAATGACAAGCAGAATAATTTCAGAAAACCTAGAAAAATTTGCATGAACTGATTCTGAGTACAGTGAACAGAACTAGGACAATGTTGTACACAGTAACAACAATGTTTTTTGATTAAGAACTGTGAATGACTTAGTTATTCTCAGCATATAATGATCCAAGATAATTTTAAAGGACTAAAGATGTAGTAGATTCTCCCCTCCCAGAGAAAGAACTGTTATTGATGGAATACAGGCTATTTTTTACTTTCTTTCATTTTTCCTCCCTTTTATTTGTGACTTCTTGTACAAAATGATTAATACGGAAATATTTTACATAATTGCATGTGTATAACCTAGATCTGATTGCTTACTATCTCAGGGAGGGAAGTAGGGAGAGAGGAATAGAATTTGGAGCTCCAAATTTTAAATAAATATGTTAAAAAATTAGGAAAAAATCATAACCCCAAATTATATTTATTATATGACAACTATTATATGGAACAAAAATAACCACTATTAGGGTACATTAATTTGTTTGTCAAATGTTCATATATTTAGGTTGCCATATACATATTCCCCAAACAGAGGCTCCATTTTCTATGGTTCTGTAAAAAATAGTTTAAAGAAAAGACCCTATTCTTAAAAGCTGAAGTTTTAAGTTTCTGCCTGGCATGAGAAAAACAAAAGAACCACACACTTCTATATCTTCATGGAAATAATAACAATAAACCCCATTTACTCTGAAACTTTTTTTTTTAGGATTTTACAAGGCAAATGGGGTTAAGTGGTTTGCCCAGGGCCACACAGCTAGGTAATTATTAAGTGTCTGAGACCGGATTTGAACCCAGGTACTCCTGACTCCAGGGCCGGTGCTTTATCCACTATGCCGCCTAGCTGCCCCACTCTGAAACTTTTTAAGTGAATGTAACATAATTTTCTGTCATCATTTGAAAATGAATTAAGAATCTTTCCCAAATTTTATATTTAAAAATACCTACTTTAACTATTAAGCAATGGTAATACAATTCTTATATATTATTCTTTAAAACTGCATTAAGAGGGTAGCTAGGTGGCGCAGTGGATAGAGCATTGGTCCTGGGGTCAGAAGGACAAGAGTTCAAATATGGTCTCACAAACATAATGATTGCCTAGCCGTGTGACTTTGGGCAAATCACTTAACCCCTTGCCTTGTTAAAAAAAAAAAACAATAAAAAAATAAAAAATGCATTAAGAATATTTCTCAAATTTGGAATAAAAAAATACAGCTAATGCCATTAACTAAAAAAAATTTTGAGTGTGCTTCACATTGCACTTGTACTAACACAGAATTATTAGGTTAATGAAATGAAGTCACAGCATAAATTAGAAAGAAAAAAGAAAATGGCCTCTCCAGCCATGCCTTGTTTTTCTTTTCTCATTATGCATATGAATTCTGACAAACCAGGTAAATCTTTCATCTTTGGTAAAGACCTGCAGTTTGACAATGTACTCACTTTTGTTTCATTAGAGAAGTAATTTGGTTGCAATTTGGCTGCAATGTGTTCTTACTTTTTGCACCTGTGAAGGAAAAAAAGACCATTTACCAATCTTCAATAGCAACTCATTTTTTGCCCCTGTCACCAAAAAATATATCATGGTAACCTTGGTGCTTAAGAAAAAGCTCAATGAACTTTCAGGCCTTCTGTTCATTGTCATATGGACAGTCTCTTCTTTTTGAGTGTTTCCTCTCAAGGCAAAAAATTTCAAAAGAAACTATAAATTCCTGGGTGTTACATGTGATGGCCCCACCATAATTTATCACTTATTTTTGATTATTATCAAAACCAGAAGGACAAAAAATGTCCATGAGGAATGGCTAGAAAAATGTTTTCTTTGTTCCAGATGAAATAATTTTTGTTAGTCAAGAGCACATTTCTGAACCAACAACTTCTTTTTAGCACCATAAACATGTGTTTAATAATTTTTTTGTTTTAATAATTTTTATTAGTGACATCAATCTTTTTTTTTTTTTTAGTTTTTTGCAAGGCAATGGGGTTAAGTGGCTTGCCCAAGGCCACATGGCTAGGTAATTATTAAGTGTCTGATGCCGGATTTGAACTCAGGCACTCCTGACTCCAAGGCCAGTGCTCTATCCACTGCGCCACTTAGCTGCCCCAATCTTTCCTTTCTTGATGGCTGACCTAATAACTGATAAAATCTATTATTTCCAAAGCTGGTTCTTTAAGATTACTATGATATCCCTTTAGTTGGATTAGATAACTCGGTCTCCTTGTAATTTTCATTTTTAAAAGTGCCTCTTTATTTAATTTTGTCTAGGGAAAAAATTTAGTCTACACCATTTTTTAAAAATGGCCAACCATGAGATTCTTTGCCCCCCTCTCTGCCTTTGCAGAGGCTATTCCTCTAGGCTTGGAATGTGCATCTTTGTTTGTTAGAATTATTTCAAGAATAAGAACATCATAGATTTAGAGCTGGAATGAAGATGTGGAACTTCAGTGACTTGTCCATCATTATTAGTCTGGCTCAGCAATTATTTTAGATTGGCAGCTTTTTGAAGAATGGACTAGAGAAGGAATGGAGTGGCAGAAAAAACTTTTTTATAAAGTCAAACTCTCTGGGTATCCTGACCTGTACTAAAAAAGGACTAAATAAAAACAGTTATTAGCAACGTTGATACCCAAGGTTTATTTCAGTCACCACATATTGCCTTTTCTAATTTTTCAAGCTGCTAGTGTTTTTCCTGGCCTCTTGCTTTAAAAATGTTATTATTATTATTATTATATTATTATTATTATTATTATTATTATTATTATTATTATGTTTTCTTTTTATTTGTTTATACAGGTACATATTTTTCCTCTAGAAAGAATGTAAGCTTTTTGAAGGCAGGAATTAATTAGTTAATTTATTATTTGATCTTCCCAGGTCCTATCATGGTGCCTACCCTGCAGCAGGCATTTAATACTTGCTGGTTGATTGAGCTTACTAGTTTGATCAAGGAGTTTAAGGCTAAAGTGAAAAGTTAAAGTTGGAATTTAATTTAAAGATGGGAGATGGCTATGATTGATTGAGATGATTAAAAATATTGTTAAACATGAAAGAGAAGAATGAATGCTTGGGTCCCTATTCTGACAACACCAAGAAAAGACTGAGATTGTTTGAAAACTTAGGAATACTGAATGCAATTCTTTTCCTTCTGAGTCAACAGAGATCACAGGATCATTAGAACATAATCAGAAAAGGACATGAGAAGGGACATTGGATGTGGAACAAGAAGATATGGCCTTGAATATGATCTTTGGTACATGAGTCTTTTCTAATCTTTTTAGCTACTAAACACCTTAAGTTTTTGTAATTATTTTGTTTATATTTAATATAATTGATGTTTCAATAGAATGTATGCTTCTTCGGGGTAGGGGGTAGTATCATTTATATCCTCATTTATAGCAATACTTAGACCAGTGTGGGCACATAATAGATACAAATTGTTCAATTTCTCTTGATTTCAGTCTCTTTATATAAATGGGAGATGGAGTAGACCAAAAAGAAAAGAAAAGAAAACCACTAAGAACCTCTGGGTCAAATACTATATAAAGTTGAAATCAAAATGAAATCCCTTTTCTCAAGGACCTTAAAGTAAGAAGGGGATAAAAACTTTAAAAGAGATAATTAATAATACATGTTATTACAAGTTGAGAACATTAAAGAGTTAGAAAATAAAGTACTGAGTAAAGTCATAAAAAGGAAGAAATTTTAAAATAGTTTAGATCTCTAGGCCTATCTTCAAAGAGATTATATGACAAAAACCTCCATAGACCAAACCAAACCTGTCATTGTGGTTCTCAGCTCTAATAATCTATCCCTTTACCAAAGTTGTTAGGAAAGGGTTTTTAAACTATAAAACATTAAGTTTTATGATCTTAATTATTCTTCAGCTAATGCATCAATTTTAGTATGAACAATTAGTAAGAACTATTTTCTATCAATAGACATGTCTAAATTAATGATTCATTAGAGGAGTTTTAACATTTAAAAAAATCACAACATTGTAGTTGTTTTAGCATGCCTACCTATTTATTACAATGAAATAATTACTAAAAATTTTCACTGACTATTTTAGTGGGGTTTTTTCATTTTATATTTGGTAATCAGTATAGTGTTCTGAATCTCTATTTACACCTCCATTTAGTATAATTGTCATTTTAATTTTTGTTTCTATTTAACTTTTTAATTCTATTTATTAAACCAATATCTTACTGTAAATAGAGTCACCTATTACTGTGAAGCCTGATATACATTTAATATGACCCTGGGAACTTCATGGTGAATTTAGCTATGTTGTGGTTTGGTTAGCACAGTCCCTCCCACAAGCATGTGCCTAAATTACTAGTCTATGTGCGCTTTCTCAGAGTAGTAAGAAAAATCATCCAGGGAAGCTGCGAGATTATGAAAACTATACACCACATCTGGCAGTCAGTTACTATTCTAGTACTATAATTTGAAGGCAAAAAGCATTATTTATGCTGCCCATCCTAGGTAGCAAAGTCTCTGAAATATATGGCTGCGAGGATAAGAATTTTTTGCTCATTACAGAAGCTTAAGAAACAGTGTCCAATATTTCAGTATATCATATTGCAGATTTTTATAAAAATATATTTGATTGTAAGCTCCTTGAAGGCTGGCAGTGTCTTTTGTTTCCCCAGCACGGTATCAGATACATAGTAGGTATTTAATAAATGTTTATTGATCAGTTGATTGATGTACTTTGAATGTATTACAAAATGATTTCTTCCATGTGACTTCATTTGACTATGCAAAGAAATCTTCGCTATTATAATTTTTTCTTATCTTTCATTTTCACTCAGGAATATATATTCATGTATAGAACTTAAATTTTTTTTAAAAAGGTGTATTTAGGAGTAGTAAATGTTAAAAAAAAGATACTAGATAAGAAAATATTTAACCTTAGAGTCAATAGGGAGGGTGCCACAAGAATTTAGTGAATCTGACATGGTCAGATGTCATTTAGGAAAATCTCTGGTGGTTGTATGGAAGATGGATTGCAGAGAAGAGAAACTTTTGAAAGGAAGAACATTCAGTCTAAATGAGAGGTGTGATAAATTTTAATTAGGGCAGTGGATGTATCAGTAGGGATGGGGATTTATTAAGAATTATGGAGGAAGAACCACAAAATTTGAAAACATTAGATACTATAGAAGAAGGGTGAGGGAATGTGAAGAAGCAAAGATGACACAGAGGTCATGATTAGAAGGATGGTGATGCTTTTACCAATAATAAGATTTTAAAAATGGTGGGTTTAGACGGAAAGATAATATAATGAATTCTACATTTGTACACATGCCTGATCATACTGCTTGTCTTACTTTGTCCTATTAAAAAGAAAAAAAGGAAGGTCTTTCATCCATAGGTCACTGCCCAGAAAGGAAAGGGCACTATCACAGCCACAAGGTGATATGAATGATACAGAGTGGCAGTGGAATTTTTTCAATAGCACCTACACAGATGCTATGGCCAGTAGTCTGCATTATAATTGTCTTTAGGATTCAGCAGTTAGGTGATATAAGTTATAGAATGCTGGGTCTGGAATCAGGTATTCCTGAGTCCAAATTTGGCCTCAGATACTTACTAGTTGTGTGACTTCAATTCATTTAAACCTTTATCTTCCTCAATATCTTCAACTATGAAATGGGATTTGAGGATAAAATCAGATAATATTTTACACTATTCCTTTTCCTTTTCTCCTTCTCTTGACATCTAACTCACGAGTAGGGGGGTAAGGGGAAAGAAAATAAGATAGGAGGTGTCTGCCACAATGGACTCTATTGCTATAGTCAATAAATCTGTGAAAGCTTCGAAGAAAAGATGACATCTGAGCTAAGCCTTAAAGGAAGATGGGGATCCTGAAAGTCAAAGATTAGAAGAAAGTATATTCCAGGAATAGGCAACAGCTTAATGAATATACAGAAGCAAAACATGGTAAGTCCCACTTCATACCTATCAGATTGACTAATATGGCAAGAAAGGAAAATGATAAATATTGGAGGGTATTTGAGAAAATGAAGACACTAATGGTTGGTGGAGCTGTGAATTGATCCAACCATTCCAGAGAACAATTTGGAACTATGCCCAAAAGGCAATAAAAATGTGTATACTCCTTGATCTATCAATATCACTACTAGGTCTATATTCCAAAGAGATCATAATAAATGGACAAAAATATTTATTGCAGCTCTTTTTTTTTTGTGGTGGCAAAGAACTGGAAATTGAGAGGATTCCTATCAACTGGGGAATGACTGAACAAGCTGTTGGATATGAAGGTAATGGAACACTGTTGTGCTAAGTGAAATGATGAAAGGGCAGATTTCAGAAAAATCTGGAAAGATTTGTACAAATTGATGGCAAAGTGAAATGAGCAGAACCAAGAAAACAATGTGGACAACATGAGCAACATTTTGTGATGAGCAACTATGAATAACCTTATCTTCTCAGCAACATAATGCTCTAAGACAAATACAAAGGACTCTCAAAAGGACATGCTATCCATCTCCAACTAAAGGACTTTGAATGCAGATCATAGCACATTTTTAAAAAATTACTATATTTTTCCTGTGGTTACTTTTTCCTTTTGATATCTCTTCATAAACAACTGGGATTAATATGAAAATGTTTTACACACTAGTACATGTATAAACTATATCAAACTGCCTTCCATTTTCAGAAGGGGAGGGGAAGGAGTGAGGAAGAAAAATTTGGAACTTAAAATCTTATAAAAATGAATGCTAAAATTTTCATGATTTGTAATGGGGAGAAGCTAAAATATCACTAAAAAAAGAGATAAAATGTCAAACTCAATGAAATCTTCTCTAAGAATAGCAGAATTTTAGGAAAATCATTTGAGTAGTTATTATTGAGTAGTTTATTTAATGCAAAGCTATTATTTTTGAGAGAGGCAGCATAGAATGGTAGAGAGAATTAGGGTGGAATTAGAAAGTTCTGAGTTCAAGTCCTCCTGTCAAATACAAGCTATGTGACTTGGGGAAAAAAATTTATCTCAGTGATCTAGGCAACTTTTTAAGACTACAAAATGAAGTGTAGGTACTGACCTGAACTGCTAAAGCAAGCTTCATAACTTGACATTTACCTATACCAATGAATTCACAGGTTTACTGTCTATTCTTCTTCCCAATTTTAGATATAAAGAAATGGTGACCCAGAAAATTTAAGTGACTGATTTCACATCAAAGACTAGAGCTGAGTCTAGAAACTAGGTCTCCTGCATATCAAGCCAGTGTTCTTTCTACATTTCATTTATCTATTGGATAATTTTGATATTATGTGCAATAAGAAAATATAAGTGGTTAAGAAAAGATATTTAACAAAATCAAAGATAAATATCAGAATGTGATATTTTCTAATCCTGAGATCACCAAATACCATTAAAAATATTGCATATTAAATTGAGGGGAATTCCCATCAAATAGGAAATAACTGAACAAGTTGTAGTAAAAGACCATAACAGAATATTGTGTACTATAAGAAATGATGAGCAGGTAGACTTCAGAAAAACCTGGAAAGACTATATGAACTGATGCAAAGTGATGTAAGTAGAACTACAACACTGTATGTAGTCATAGTGATACAATGATCCAAGACAATGCCAAAGGATTCAAGATGAAAAATTCTATCTAACTTTAGAGAAAGAATTGATGAAATCTGCATATAGATCAAGGTATAGTATTTTTCATGTTGTTTTTTTAATATGGCTCTTCTTTCACAACACTAGTAATTATGGTAATGTATTTCATATGATTAAATATGTGTAAACTATATCAAATTGCTTACTGCCTCAGGGAGGGGGAAAGTGAAGAAGAAAGAAAATGTGGAATTCAAGTATTCTGAAAAATGTGTGTTAGAAATTGTCTTTACATGTAACTGGAAAATATTAAAATATTATTAAAAATAAAAAAGGATGAAAAATACTGCATAATCTAGGGTCCATACATAAAATGAGAATTTAAGAAAATTAAGGAGATGGGGAAATTGCACAATCTTGTTTAAAGTGGTCTATAACTATAATCATAAAGGATGTTTTATTCAGACTAAAGAAGCTTTTTCACAACACATCAAGTCTTCCCTTAGGAAGCTTCTTACCTTCTGGACTTTTCTCTTGTTTACTCCAGGCTTGTGATGTGGGATGGCCAGACTTCTTTCGGGGACTAGTGTTCACCTTTCTCCAGGAGTTACTATCCCCCTTCTTCTTGCTATAATTATTGTAACTTGAAACCATGGAAAGAGGGAAGTTTCCTCCTTTGAAATCAGCTATATACTGATCCAGTTCTGAAACAACACATTTTGCAATGTGACGGATTCTTCACAATATATGTATAATATTCTGAAAAATTTCCTGAAGAACTTTGTTCCCCAAGTCATAGATATAGATATTACCCAAACAGTAAGAGTTCCCTGAGAGTACATTAGAGGGAAGTGATTTAGAAATAGACAAAATGGATAAAAATGATTAGGATATTGAAAAGCAGAGATAAGATACAGTTTGCAAAATTTTATTTTTATGTCAAGAAACTAAATTAAATTTTTGTCGTTGGTCAAAATGCCATTTCTTTGGAATGAACTGGCTTACCAGGAAAGTTAAAAATGAGATTAAAGAACAATGGAAATAGTGAGTATAAGTATGTCCCTGATTCTATTTGATATTGGAAACCATTTTGAGTTGTGATTCACTTAGCAGGAATATATAAATGGGAGCTTGTACCTGCTCTGGGGAGAGGACAGCCATGCAGAACTGCTTTATTTAGCAAAATACTAAGAGCAGCCTTCACCACAGCTTGCTGTCCTTGGCTGGGATGCTTTCGAGCAGTTGTCTGACCCAGGCCAATCTGCCGTTTCACAGATGCTCTTGACAATATTGCTTCTTGAACTCTGGGAGCAATGACAACATTCCACAATTTGGACATCCACCTGGGAAAGTGGAGAGAAGTCACTATTTGACTTTGGCTAAGACAGCAAAAACACTTTTTTATTTGCATGGCTAGGATTGTTCCATATCATGGTAGTAAAAATGTTAATGCTTAAGGAAACAAATATTCAAGTTGTTTTGGAGATTTTGCTACCTTTTCCAGAGTGTTGCTTTCATTTTGAAGTGGGAATATTCAAAACTTCAAATTGCACAAGGAGTTTTATATGAGTGTATAGCTAGGAAGACAATGGCATAATTAGCTATCAATGTCCATAATTTCAAATATCACATTGATATCAAAGATTAATTATGTTTGCTTCAATGCCAATATTCCCTAGAATGCCAAAATCTTTGTCTATATTTTTACTTATGAGTAAATGTGACAATTGCTTTATGATAAATTTTCTTGTGAAAGAAAGGCTTGCTTTTATTCACGAGACAGCTAATTGGTGTAGTGGACAGGAAGACCTAAGTTCATATCTCTTCTCAGACACTTAAAGCTGTGTGACTTAGGATAGGTCATTTAACATTTGTTTGCCTCACCTTCCTCTACTGTAAAATGGGGATAATAACAGCACCTGCACTTTTAGGGTATCAAATGAGATTGGGATGAAATGAGATAATATATGTAAATAATTAGCTCAGTGGTTAGCACATAATAGATGATATGTGAATATTAGCTATAGGTGTTATTCTTGCTGTTTCCCAAATATTTCACATGTCAATAGATTCAACAATGTTTTATACAAGGCATCATGGTGCAAAAATATAGGTTGGAAAAGATGTGCAAATAATGTCATAGAGTATATATTAATATTGAGTTCTTACTATGAGAGCATATATTAATTTATATCAAGTAATACAAAGCATATATTAAGTTCTTACCAATCACAACTTTTAATTAAAATAAGGAACTCAGAGGAAGTTTTTTGAGAGATAGTTTAGGATACTAGATAGAGTGCTGACTTGGAATCAGGGAAACCTGGGATTGAATTCCACTTTAGCCACTTACAGTTCTTTAACCATAAGAAAGCCAAATCACTTGTCTAGGCTTTATTAGCAAAATAAGGGAGTTAAATTCCCTTTCAGGTCCCTTCTATTTACTTCTGTCTCCAGGTCCTATGACTGTTGAGAACACATATCAAAAAGAAATAGGTTCCTACTTATATATTTCCTCTAAGTTCCTTGATAAGAAAGAACATTTCTCCTCATTAAAAAGAGTTTTTTGAATATATGAAGAGTATACAATTCAAAATTCAACAAAAATATAAAAAGTGAGTGCAAATCTATCTCCATATAGCCTATAATTCCTCACCTACCTTGAATTTCAGAATTTCTCTCTTAGAGGCATCCATAGTCACACTTTGAAATTTGAAAAACAAAGAAAAAAGTCACTTACTTCACTGTTGCCTGGACATGTCCTGGAACTACTGGACAAGAGAGGAAATATTTTGGCCCAATCAGTGCTTCAGGTGTGCCTAACCGGGATAAGCAGGAGTTTAGTTGGTGCCAGACAGTAAGTGTCCAGTCTATGATCTTGCACATGGGGTCACAGGGTGAGGGCACTTTCCCTCTGAACTAGAAAGAGAGAAACAATACAGGCTTTGGTCTAGTCTCATTGACACTGGAAGGTCTTTTTCATCTACTTATCAAAACATTTGTAAAACTATTAGTTAAAAAAGATTCAGCTAATAAAAATGTGATTAATATCCTTGGATTGATACAATAATATATTTGTTGAACCTATACCCAGAAAAAGATTAAAGTAAAATTTACATGTATAAAAATACTCAGGGCAACTTTTTTGGGGGAGTGTAGCAAAGAAATGGAGACCAAGGATGTCTTTATCAATTGGGGGATAGCTAAAGAAATTATGGTATATGAATATAATGGAATAATATTGTACAATTTTTAAAACAAGACAAGAAAAATTCAGAGAAACATGGAAAGATTTGTCTAGTAGTGAAGTGAGCAGAACTAGGAGAAAAATTTATGCTATAACAAAACTGAAAGACAACTTTTAAAGAATTTGAAACTTTTATCAAGGCAATGGCCAGACATAATTCCAGGGGACTGGAAATGATGCATTTTACATATTTTGTAATAGAAATTTTGGATTCAAGATGAAAAATGAGAAATATTTTTGAATATATCTATCTGAATATTTCCATTTGAATTTATCTCATTTGGGATTTTTTTTTTTTTTTAGCTTTTGCAAGGCAATGGGGTTAAGTGGCTTGCCCAAGGCCACACAGCTAAGTAATTATTAAATGTCTGAGGCTGGATTTGAATGCAGGTACTCCTGACTCCTAGGCTGGTGCTCTATCCACTGTGCCACCTAGCTGCCCAATTTTGGGAGTTTTTTACTAAATATAAATATTTTTTACTAAACTTTTTTTTTTTGGTTTTTGGTTTGGTTTTAAATTGGGTTGGAGGGAGAGAAAATAAATATTTGTGATGTGAAAAAAATGAAAACAAAGCAAAACAAAATAAAAACATGGCTGAGTTTCAGCTTACCTATCACCACACTGAAAATGGCCTGGAAATAACAGACATGGAAAGGATGCACTGACTGATATTTATTAAGTCTCCTCTGCGTCTAGAATTTGGTGCTAGGAATCGGAGATATAAATTTTAATGGCTCCCTTTCTTTATGGAACTTAAGAGTCTAGAAGGGATGGAGAGAAAAAGTAGTATAGAGCAATAATGCTAAATATTACATGACAAGAATCATATAGAAGTATAGAACCAAGTTTCACAGGAGGTATTGGAAGGCTCAGTGATTTGACGAATGACTTCCCTTTTCAATATGGAAATGAATGACATTAAGTGATTGCCTTTCTCCCAATAATGAACTAGTAGGGAGAGGTAAGATGGTTAAAGTACTCTAGAGACTCTTAAGCTTTCTTCCTCAAACCAAAACTCTAGCTTTCTGACTAGATAAGACCTAGATAAAATAAGTGAGAGTGACAATGTAGTGTTTCTCTCCTTTGGTTAGGAAACACCACACATTCCTTGGCATGGCTGGGGAGGATGAATGAAGTATGACTTTCATTTGCTTTTTTAAAAATTATTTTTAAATTTTTAAAAAATTTATTTATAACAAATTTGACAGAGACCTTACACTAAAAAAAAAAAGAAAAAATAAGATTATATATGATACTGTGGAACTGTTTTTGTGTTTTTTCCCTTCTGAACTTGTTTTAATGTTTCAGTGAAATTATTTTCTGTTTTTTTATCACTATCACAACCTTCCCCATAAGTCTCCATATTTCCCCACTTAAAAAAAAAGCTCTTCACTGTAATAAATAATCATACTACAAAACAAATCTATACATTAATCATATCTGAAAATGTCTCATTTGGCACCTTGGATTCACCACCTTTATGGTGGGGGAAGCATGATTCTTCATTGATTTTCAGAACTCTTGATAAGAGTTCTTCAATTTATTATAGCTATCTTTCTTTACAATGTTGTAGTCACAGTATAAATAGTTCTGCTTATTTTACTCTTCATTAATTCAAATTCCTTGGTTACTATGAATTCATTTATTTTGTCATTTCATACAGGCACAATTACATTCCATTGTATTCATATACCATAATTTGTACAGTTATTTCCCAAATGTTAAGTATGTGCTTACCAGTTCTTTGCTATAACAAAATAGTTGCCATAAATATCATTGTGCATATGTGTCCCTTCTCTTTCTTGGATCCTTGGATCAGCAATGATAGACACAGTTTAATTACTTTCTTTTTGGTAGAATATCAAGTTGCTTTGGAGCAATTCATAATTCTACCAGCAGGATAGTAATATGGCTACCCCCTCCTAACAACTGTGTATCTTCTTTTCTGTCATCTTTGCCAATTTGATGTGAGCAAAGGGGAACTTAAAACTCATTTTAATTTACAATTCTATTATTCATAGCATTTGGACATTTCAAATTGTGATTGTTGGTAGCTAGTCTTTTAGCCTTTTTTTTTTTTTAGATTTTTGCAAGGCAATAGGGTTAAGTGGCTTGCCCAAGGCCACACAGCTAGGTGTCTGAGGCCAGATTTTAACTCAGGTACTCCTGATTCCAGGGCCGGTGCTCTATCCACTGTGCCACCTAGGCACCCCTCGTTTTGAGAAAGTACTTATAAAAACCACATTTTCTTCTGAGAAATAGCTATTGTTTTACTGTCACAGCTCATTGTAATTTGGAGATAACTCTTAGCTCCTAAAAGGTATGCCTGGAAAATGTGAGCTTGGAAAGGCTCTACCAAATTATGGGGTTAGAGATGTCTTTCAGCTGAGTACTAAGCTATCTAAGTTCAAAGAAACTCCTTAATAGAGGGTTAGCCAAGTAGATAATATTTTTGATCCAAGAAATGTATAAAAATATCTATTTACAGTCTATTCCAATGTATCATGTATATATCTTTTTTTGTACCTAGTTATTTACATATTGTATTTCCCAATAGATTAAGAAATCTTTGAGAATGAGAACTATCCTGTACTTTCTTTTCATCACCAGTGCTTAGTATATAATAAGTGCTAAATACATGTTTTATGAAGTTTAAAGGATTTGTGATTTTTGTCAAAGCCAGCTATGTCCATCTGGATTAAATCTCAGATCTTTTGAAGTACTGGTAGTTCAAGGGGAGAAAATTCCCTGAAGGATAGGCAGCCTAAATTTGAGGTAACTTGTAGAATTTGGAATAACCTGATCTTACTTAGATTTATTAATTCAATGAATTCAGGAATTCACTTTTTTTTTTAAATAGGGAAGTTAAGTTAAGGATTAGCTCATATGAATTCAAAGACATTCATTTTGATGGAAATAATCACACTGAATATTCCTAAGTACCTATAGTAAATTGACTTATAATATGTAACAGTTATTACAATAATACCACAGTATCACCTTAAAAACATCTAAAGTAGCAATATCTGTAAAGAGCAACATCTGCAAATTTAAGGAATTAAGAATGAATAAGATTGCAAAGTAACTCTTTCAGAGTAAAGTGATTTACATACCCTTGGGAAAAAATGTGCTGTTTTTCAGTAATATTCTGCATAAGCCTTCTGATACTTCTATTTTTTGGAAATTGTACTGGATGAAATTCAATTATTTTTACCATATCTTGTTATACTGTGGTCATGGATAAGACTATTTACTATTTAAAGCATTCTAAACTTTTAAACTATTGTGAAATATGATTTAGTAAATGCCTTTTCTCTTTTATTTTTGATGAAATGAAATCTCTGCAATGCCAAGAAAGAAGGATTAAATTTTGAGAGGCAAATGTGAAATGTAGTTATGGCATGAAGGAAGCAAAGCAAATTAAGAGACCTGAGAGATGGGGGAGGTTATCCAAGAACCCAAGAACTCATTTTTTTATAGTTTATAGATGTTTTTGTTTCTAACTAGTTCTTCTACAAAAAACTATTCTGACTCTTTTTATAATCTATCTCATGGAAATACTCCCATATAAATTCTGAAATCAAGATCTATAAATGAGCAATATTACAGCATCCAGAAATTGTTGAAAATCAATTTATGGTTTTAGTCACATTTTATGGTATAGAGGTGACCTAGGTTTCCCAGAGACCTGACCAGCAGAGTAACAATTCAGGAAGAGTCAGCCACTAACAAAAGTAGAATCAGACTAGTTAGAAATCAGACTAGTTAGCTTTAGAAAAGTTTATCCCCCAAAGGCTGTCTACCAAGTGACTTTTTTTTCCTTTGGAGAAGTCATAACTCAAGAAACCATCTATCAAGGTGCAGAAATAATGATGATGAAAAACATTTATGTAGCATTTAAAGTTTTATAAAAGTCTTTACAAATACTAAGTCATTCTATGGTCACAACAATTCATAAGGTATATGTTTTTATTATCTTCATTTAACATTATTCTCATAATTATCTAAATAAGGAAAATAAGGCAGGAAGAGGTTTAGTGACTCTCCCAGGTCGCATTCAAACTTAAGACTCCAAGACTAGTATTCTACCTAGTATGTCACCTAACTGTATCTGTTGATATGCATGGTTGAAAGGAATACCAGAAACCAATGTGAGTAAAAATCATGAGTAGAACTGAACTATATAGAACAAAGTGAAAAATTGAAGATAATTATTCTATTTTTCTTAAGGCAGAGTTCTTAACCTGAGGTATGTGGACTTTTAAAAAAACTTGATAGCTGTATTTCAATATATTTGATTTCCTTTGTAATACTAAATATTTTATTTTACACAGTTAAAAATATGATTCTGAGAAGGGCTCCATAAGTTCTGTCAGACTGCCAAGGGGGGTCCAGGAATCAGAAAAGTTTAAGAAGCCCCCTCTCTTCCCACCCCATCCAAGGTTGCTGGTATGCTACAATTATCTTTCATTTTTATTTGTTTTCCTCCAGGATGAAGTTTATTAATCTAGCTGACCTGTTTCTTTTGTAAATGAAAAACACTGTTGGTTTCTCATTCTCTCTCTCTCTCTCTCTCTCTCTCTCTCTCTCTCTCTCTCTCTCTCTCTCTCTCTCTCTCCCATTCTCCCCTTCTTCTCTGTTTCCCCCTCTCTTCCCCCTACCCCTACCCCATTGCCCTTTCATCCACTAATCACTCAGACACAATGGAAAAGAGAGCAGTTTAAAATTTTTTTTTTAATTTTATTTAAGGCAATGGGGTTAGGGTCGCACAGCCAGGCAATTATTAAGTGTCTGAGATCAGATTTGAATTCAGGTACTCCTGACTCTAGGCCTGGTGTTCTATCTACTTTCTGAAACTTGGTCTTTCAAAAAAAAAAAAGACGAATACTTTGCCTGAAATAATGCCAGTGTTGCAAGATGAAATCTCATGTATTCTGTATGCGGGCATGTGTCTTAAACCAATATAATTCATATTTTAATCATGTTGAGGCTGAAAGAATATCAATAATAGGAGGAACTCAGACACATGCTATTGAACTCTGCATACCTAGTTTGTAGGTTTGTTGTGCCTTTGGTCATATGCAGTAAAATCTTAATTGGTCAATCAATGTTCTGGTGGGAAGAACTTTTTAATAAAAAATGCTACTTTTTGCTTGGCAACTATATCTTTTTGACGAAGCATAAGACTATGAGAACTGTAAAACTCAGCTCACATAAAAAAATCTTACTTACTTCATTATCTATATAACTAAATCCTGACCTGGTACCCTCAGGCTAAGTTTCAAGGACATAAGCCATTCCTATGACATTTACTGGATTATTTATGTAATACTAAGATATGTCATTCTATAAAATATAGATTTCACTGAGGGAACATAACTTCTATTCATATTATTGCAAATCACAAAACAAACTGAATAGCAATCAAATCTAACAACTTATTTGCTTAATTGGTTATTTCAAATCAACAATCATGAGGATATGATAAAAACATTATTTAAAAATTAATGTAGGGGTGGCTAGGTGGCGCAGTGGATAGAGCACTGGCCCTGAAGTCAGGAATACCTGAGTTCAAATCCGGCCTCAGACACTTAATAATAACCTAGCTGTGTGGCCTTGGCCAAGCCACTTAACCCCATTGCCTTGCAAAAAAAAAAAAAAAACAACTTAAAAACATTAATGTATACAAGTTATGTGTATTTTGTATTTTGTTCATATCTGTGATATGTAAACTCCATGACCATATGAGCATCAAACTCCATGCAGAGAGTAATCTCTTTGCAACTTATGGTCTAACAAATCTGCCTGGAGCACTGAGGAGTACATATCAGAACCTGAACTTGAACCTGTGTCTTCTTGTCTCTAGGACTGGCTCTCTATCAATGTTTCTCATGTAGTATGTATATATGTGTAAGTTACATGATCTACATATATGTATAGTAAAGTATTTTATGCATATACATGGTACAACTCACATAGTAAAATAAAAGGAAATAAAGTACAACTTTTTTAATGATTTGTTAATTAGAGATCACAGTCCTAATTAAGTTTCATTCAAAACATTGGATAGATAGGTCAATGTGTTAGCTGCTCCTTCTCTATTACCTTATTCATAACTTTCTTTCTTAAAAACCTCTGTAGTAAGCCATGCATAGGCTCTCCATCCCATCTTAGTTGAACCCAGCGGAAATGTTGTTGGACTAACAAATCAGAGCCCTGGAGACGGGATTTGGAGATTGTCCCCATCAGAAAGCAGTTCTCATGAAAATAATAGGACTCAGAGTTTCCATTTCCTAAAAATGAATCAAACGTAACAGGGTTATAACAATCAAGTATCATACAAGCCATAAGCTTATCCATTAAAATAAGAGCAAACATTTAAATCATCACATGGACTTTTGGGATTCAAATGCAAAGGGTAAATGGTTTCCTGATTTGTTCTCTCTTTACCTTTTTGAAAAGTACAGGGGTTTTCAGGGCCACGATTTTCAAGTGGTGCCAGAAAGTCTCCCAATAACTCAGATAATGAAGTTTTTTCCAAATTCTCCAAGACAATGATGATTTTCTTACTTACAGTATGCTGTTTTACTGGGATAAGACAAGCTTTGAGAAAAGGGATAATAAAGGAATTAAAGATATAATAAATTTAAGAACAAAAAAGGTATTTACAGAGATGCAAAATACAACAGCTTGTTTTCTTTCACATAAAGTAATGGTATGACTAGGCTGAGTGGTACAGTGGATTGGGCACTGACTTTGAAATCAGGAAGATTTATCTTTCCAAGTTCAAAACTAGCTTCAGATTTTTTTTAAGGTTTTTTCCAAGGCAAATGGGGTTAAGTGGCTTGCCCAAGGCCACACAGCTGGGTAATTATTAAGTGTCTGAGGCCGGATTTGAACTCAGGTACTCCTGACTCCAGGGCTAGTGCTCTATCCACTGTGCCACCTAGCCACCCATTCAGATTCTTATCAACTATGTGACCCCGGATGTGTCACTTAAGTTTCCTCATCTGTAAATAGAGCTGGACAAGGAAATGACAAACCCTTCCAGGGTCTTTGTCAAAGAGTGAGACACAACTGAAATGACTGAACAACAACATGGCATACTAAAAAGAGCATTGGGCTCTGAATCACAAAACTTAAGTTTAATACTTAACTCTGCATGTATACACACACACACAAACACATATATGACATAAGATTTTGGCAAGTCTCAAAATCAGTCTGGTTTTGAGTTCCTTAACTGTAAAATGAAATTCAGAGCTAACTGATAAAAAAAAAATTAAGAATTTACTATGTTCTTGGGACTGTATTTTATAAGGATGATCTCATTTAATCTTTATAACCATCCTGGGAGGAAGGGAATGTTATTGTCCTCATTTTACAGTTGAGAAAACTGAAGCAAACACAAGTTAAGTATCTTGCTGAGGATCACAGAGCTAGTGTCTGACACTGGACTTAATCAGGCCCAGCAGTATGCCTTCTAGCTGCCTAGACCATATATAAAAATACCATCCAACCTGTTCTTTGGTGGCTAAGTGGAGCATGGTTCAAGGAGGGGACATATTTGAGGTAGGAAGACCAACGTGAAGGTTATTGCAATGTTGTATTATTTGTAATAATTCAGTTCAGAAGGGATAAAGATTAGTACTAAGGTAATGAATTTGAGTGGATAAAAAAAGGTTATATATGAAAATTGTAAATTTAAAGTTGGAAGAGATGTCTGAAGTGACTTACTTCAGTCTTATTTTACAAATGAGGAAATGGAGGCTTGGGTTAGAGAATTAAGTGATTTTTTCCCCCAAACTCTCATTCATAGAAAATGTCAGATTGAAACCCGAGTAGATCCTCTGACTTTGCATCCATCACTTAACTGAAACGTTGAAATTCATTTTAATCTGTGACCTTTTCAATACATTCAGTTAAATTCACCAAGTACTGACTATAAGAAAGGCACTGAGGGTAGTGGAAGGTAGAGGGTATGAAGGAGCAAGAAAGAAAGAAAGAAAGAAAGAAAGAAAGAAAGAAAGAAAGAAAGAAAGAAAGAAAGGAAACAATATGCATAATTTAATTTCCTTGAAGCCAGAAGTTGTTTGATTATTGCCTTTGTACTTTATATCTCAGGGAACTAAGAGTCAGAGAAATTGAGAAATTACATTAAATCACAGAACCAGTTTTGGTGAAGGCAGGATTAGATTTTGTATTCCATTAGTAATCTCACTATTGTATGCATTAATAAACATATTATGTAGGAAATGGATAAACTGAAAGCATCAGAAGTTTATTAATTAGATAATAAAATAATTTTCTTATCAAGGAAAGATTCTGAAAAATAAAAAAAAATTTCTTATGAAGCTTGAGAGTCTTTATTTGGTTAATGCTCCCTAATTAAAAAGAAAGACAAAAAGAAAGGAAGGGGGGGAAGAAAGAAAAAAAGTATGATCCATTGGAAGATGTAAAGGTTCACCCTGCATTATCTCAAGAAGTCAATAACTACCTATTCTCTATTCTTGTTGTTGTGTTAATAATTCACTTTCACATTCTGAAAACACTCCTTGGATATTTTTTAATACCTACCACTGAGCCTGAAATAGCTTCTTGAATTTTATCAAGCTCCCCAGGGGTGGGGTAGGGGGAATCTATGATCTCAAAAAAATGCCTGGTTGCTACCAAATTTGATTTATATCCTGCAGAGGGTCATCACACTGGCATCTGCTATGTGACTAACTAAATTATTTTCATCATAAACACCACAGCAGTAAAGCTGCTGTAAGGTTCTAATTCTCAGAAACCATGATATTTTCCAAGGATAACATTCAGTATAGAGATGTGCTAAAACTATAGGTATAAACAAGCTATTAATTTTAGCTAATTTTAAGCACATCTGTATGGTTTTTTAAATTTCCTAGTGATAAAACAAATCGACTAGACTTAAGGGTTTATGATATTTAATCATTTAGACATTTATTTACTTGTTCCTGGCAATTGGAGATCTTGGCTTGGTCTCCTCTCACTTTGTAAATGTTTATGTCTCTCCTGGTTCATATTCAAATGAGAATGGAGCTTCTAGAAGCTAGGTGAATAGACCTAGTTGGATCATGTCTGCAGAAGTCATAGCAATTTCTACTGGTGACCACAATCAATCAAGAGATGCATTACAAGGACTTGCTATGTGCCAGGTGCTAGAGATACAAAGAAAGATAAAAACCACAAAAAAAGTCTTTGTACTCACAGAGTTTACATGTTAATGGTGTAGACAACCTATAAATAAATAGGTGTGTACACCACAAATATAGGACAAAAAAAAGCAGATAATCTTAGATCAGGGGATTCTTATTTGTGGCATGGATATAAATTATGTCGTTCTTTATTTGTGTCATGGGCCCCTTTAGCAAGCTGATAAATCAAACCAAAACCAAATAAGGTTTTAAATGCATTAAATAAAATTTAATTTGATTACTAAGGAAACCAATTACTCTGAAATAGAGTTATCAAAATGATTTTTAAAAAAATAGCTTACAGACCCTAGGTTAAGAGCTTCTGTTTTTGGTCATATTGCCAATGATCTATAAACTTAATTCAAAACTCTTAATTAAAATTTTTCTCCTTTCACTCTCAGGACATCACCCCAACCTCACATCCTTATAGGAGATGACATCTTAGAACAGTAAGCACACTCAGCCTCTGGTCTGAATTATTCAAACCCTTCTCTCTCTCTCTCTCTCTCTCTCTCTTTGCTAGTCTCAGAAGAGACTAGTCTATGCAGGTAGTCTTTTTAATTTTTAATTTATACATTTATTTATACATTACTGAAATAGTCTTGTTGTAAGAGTAACCATGATTCCCTCCCCCACTACAAAAATAAAAAAACTCACAAGAAATAAAGTGAAAGAAAGAGGGGAAAAATGTGCATCAGTCTTTGTTCAGATACTGTCAGCTCTGGCTCTGGGGTGGATTGCATTCTTTATCATTAGTCCATCAGAGAAGTGACTTCCATATTTTTCCACAGTTGCTGTTGCTGATTGTAATTCCCTCCATTCATTCCTCCCCACTACCATCTATTATATTTTCTCTTTCCTTTCACTCTGTCCCTCTTCAAAAGTGTGCTGTGGGGCAGCCAAGGGGTGAAGTGCACAGAGCATGGGCCCTAGGCCCAGCAACCACCCAACCCTGTGGTCCTGGATAGGCCCCCCAATCCCACAACCTTGCAAAAAGTAAAAAAGAAAATATATTGTATCTGACTACCCTCTTCCATGATCTGCCCTCTTCTCTATCATCTATATCCTCCCTCCTTTCCCCTATCCCCTTTCTCTCCTTTTCCCTCTAGATTTTTATACACTATTAAGTTTGTATGTTGTTTCCTCTCTGAGCCATTTCTGAAGAGAATGAAGGCTCACTCATTTCCCCTCCTCACTTTCCCCTCTTCCACTCTATGCAGGTGATCTTAAGGCTCCTTTTTCTTCCTTGGGTCCATCATTCCATTCCCTCCCTTTTTCTGATTCATATAATGAAATAATCTCCCTGCTCTCTGGCATCTTTGATTTATTTTCTTTCATTGGCTCCTTTTCAGTTACCTATAAATACTATGATGTCCCCAAAATAATACAAATAAATAAAAGTCTTCTCTTGACCATTTTACCATTTCTAGTCAATGAATCAACTAAACTTCTTGAAAAAGCTGTATATGTTCAAAGACTCCATGTCCTTACTAGTCCCCTTTCCCTTGTATTATATTTGGGTATTATCTCCACTCCTACACCCACCACTCAATTGAAATTACACACAAACACACACCTTTTTCCTCAGTCATCACATTAACTTCCACAACTTTCGCTATCATCTATGCCCATTCTAAGTCTCTGTCACCTGGACTGACTTCTCCTCCAAATACTGGCCTATATCTCTACCTGGTTGTACATAGGAACTCCAAAACTCAGTATGTCCAAACACTAAGTTTATAACTTTTCCCCCTAATGATGTTCCTCTTTATTATTTCACTATTTGCCTGTGGTAACATCATTTATCCTGTTTCCCTGTCTTAACTGTGGAGTTATCTTTTACATTTCCTTCTCTTTTCATTTCTCATATCTAATGGATTATCAAGTTCTTCTAAACACCTCTCCATATGTTGCCTTTTCCTTTTCTCCACTACTATTAATCAAGAAGAGATCCTCATTATAATCTGCCTAGATTTGGCCAATTGTCTTCATGCTTTAACTCTCCCTTCCTGATCTTTGAAATTTCTGTTAGTTTTGACTTTCATGGAGATTGGGCCAAACCAGTCCTCTGCTCAAAAATCTTCATTTGTTACCTACTGTGTCAAGAGTTGCTTGATATTCAAGGATCTACATTAATATTTGGCTTCGCCTCATCTCAAATGAACTAGACTACTCTCCTGCCCCAACCTCTCATTCTGATACTTTTTGAGCTTTTCTTCCTAAAATCCTAGGATGAAATAATTTAAATCTAAAGTGCATCTTAGGGGTCAAATAATCCAAGTGTGTAATTTTACAGCTCAAAAACTGATGATTAAGAAGGTGAAGATAACTTGTTCAAGATGAGAAAGGAAAGAATGTCAGAGTTGAAGTCTAATCCAAGTCTTCTGATTCCAAAATACTAGCACTTTACCTATTGTACACTGTAACTACTTCTGTTCTCTCCTGAAACTAGCAGAGAGAGAGAGAGAGAGAGAGAGAGAGAGAGAAAGGGTTTGAATAATTCAGATCAGACGCTGTCCAATTTTCAGGCTTCCAACTTTATCCACTTCATGATGGACTTAACATTCTTTCCCATTTCTGTGACCTAAGTTCATGAATGATGCATATCATTTCCATGCACACTATATATTTAAATGTAATTTTCTTTATGACATCTCACTAAATGATTTACATCTTGATTTTTTTTTTAGGTTTTTGCAAGGCAAATGGGGTTAAGTGGTTTGCCCAAGGCCACACAGCTAGGTAATTATTAAGTGTCTGTGACCGGGTTTGAACCCAGGTACTCCTGACTCCAGGGCTGGTGCTTTATCCACGCACCACCTAGCCGCCCCAGCATCTTGATATTTCAAAACAACTTTTCTTGACTTGGTGGACACCTTTAAAAGAACTGATGATGGCTCTATAGGGGGCGGAGCCAAGATGGTGACAAGAAGGGATCGAGTCTTAGGAGCGCTCTGATAAAACTCATAAGCTAAGGACTCTAACTGAACTTTCGAGAGACAGAACCCACAAAGGGACCCAGTGAGGCAGCTCTCCTACTCAAGGTAACCTGGAAAAGAGCAGAAAGGCTCTGCTCCTTGGGATCGGAGAGGCGGCCTGCCAGAGGGGTGGCCAGCCAGAGTGAAAGAACTTCAGCCTCCCGGAGGCAGCCCCAGGGTGCTGGGAGTCACAGCTCACAGCAGCGGGGGGAGTCTCCTGAGCTGCACCCTGAGGAGCACGAGGTACAAAGTGGGGGAACAGCAGGGGACCTCTGCCAGAGCGAGCACATGGAGCCCAGCCCTCCGGGAACACAGCCAGCAGCTTGGTCTTTCGCAGGCAGAGCCAGTAAGCAGGAGCCCCCAGGGCATGAGCCCATTGAGCTGAGGGAGGGGAGTGAAGAGAGACTGCCAAGCTCTGTCCTCAGCCCCAGGAACAGGACTCTGGGGCTCTGACCACATTCATATCCTGATCCCAGTCTAGGCCCCACCATAGAACAGCAGGGCCCCCCCCCCCCCCCACCTCAGCCCCATGGCAGAGGGTGGTGCTTATGGTCATTCACAGACCAGGAGGGAGGACAGAGCCTCAAACACTGAGACCCTTGTGGGAGTGTGCCAAAAGCTCAGGAAACACCCCAAACCAGGCCCAGGCTGGGAAAATGAGCAAGCAGAGAAACAAAAGGAAGACTATTGAGAAATATTTTGCAAATGAGCCCAAGAAGGATCAAAATACTCAGTCTGAAGATGAGGAAGCACAAGTTCCTGCATCTAAAGACTCCAAGAAAAAAACAGAAATTGGGCTCAGGCTATGACAGAGCTCAAAAAAGACTTTGAAAATCAAATGAGGGAGTTGGAAAACAAACTGGGAAAAGAAAGGAGAGAGATGCAGGAAAAACATGAAAATGAAGTCAGCAGCTTAGTCAAGGAAATCCAAAAAAATGCTGAAGAAAATAGCATGCTAAAAACCAGCTTAGGTCAAATGGATAAAACAGTTCAGAAAGTTATTGAGGAGAAGAATGCTTTAAAAAGCAAAATTGGCCAGATGGAAAAAGAGATAAGAAAACTCTCTGAGGAGAACAAATCCTTCAGACAAAGAATAGAATTCAGGGAGATTGATGAATTTAACAGAAATCAGGAATCAATACTTCAAAACCAAAAAAAAATGAAAAATTAGAAGAAAATGTGAAATATCTCATTGAAAAAACAACTGATATGGAAAACAGACTTAGGAAAGATAATTTAAAAATTATTGGAATACCTAAAAGTCATGACCAGGAAAAGAGCCTTGACATCATTTTCAAAGAATTACTACAGGAAAATTGCCCTGATATTCTAGAAACAGAGGGCAAAATAGAAATGGAGAGAATCCACCGATCCCCCTGAGAAAGAGATCCCAAAAAACCAACCCCTAGGAATATTATAGCCAAGTTCCAGAACTCCCAAGTCAAAGAGAAAATATTACAAGCAGCCAGAAGGACACAGTTCAAATATCGTGGAGCTGCAGTCAGGATCACACAGGACTTAGCAGCAACTACATTGGGAGCTCATAGGGCTTGGAATACAATATACCGGAAGGCAAAAGAGCTTAGAATGCAGCCAAGAATGAACTACCCAGCAAGGCTGAATGTCCTCTTCCAGGGAAAAAGATGTACTTTCAATGAACCAGGGGAATTCCAAAGGTTCCTTTTGGAATGGCCAGAGCTGAACAGAAGGTTTGATCTTCAGATACAGGACTCAGGTGAAGCATGGAGATTGGAGGAGAGGGGGGAAATATAAGGGACTTAATGAGGATGAACTGCATGTATTCCTGCATAGAAAAATGACACTGATAATACTCATATGAACCTTCTCAGTTAATATAGTAGAGAGAACTTTTATAGTTGAAGCACAGGAGAAAACTGAATTCGAAGATAAAATATGGTGTAAAAATGGAGTCCATAGATAAAAAGGGAAATGGAATGGGAGAAAGAAAAAGGAGAGGGGGAATAGTACAAGATATTTTACATAAGATTTTTTTTTATTACAATGAGCTATTGCAATGATATGGAAGCGGGGAGGCAAGGGGGAATGAGGGAATCTTTGCTCTCATCAGAGATGGCTAGGAGAGGAAACAGCAAATATACTCAATGGGGTATAGACATCTGGAGTAAGAAGGAGGGGGGGAGCAGGGGGGGAAGGGGTGGGGATGTGAGTGATGGAGGAAAGGATGGACCATGGGGGGAGAGCGGTCAGATATAACACATTTTCTTTTTTTACTTCTTGCAAGGGGATGGGATTGGATGGCCTGTCTGGGACCATGGGGCCAGGTGGATTCTGGGCCTAAGGGGTGTTATGGGGGCTCAGGGCTTCTTGGCCCCAGGACCAGGGATCTGTCTACTGAGCCAGTAAATGACCCTACAGCAGAGTCAGAGTGAAAGGAGAGAGAAAATAGAGTACATGGTAGTGGAGAAATAAGAAAGGAGGGAGTTGCGATCAGCAATGGCAAAGGTGGAAAAATATGAAAGTAACTTTTGTGATGGACTTATCATAAAGAATGAGATCCACCTATGACAGAGTTGTTGGTGTTGGAACAAAGACTCAAGCACATTTTTTGTTATTATTATTATTTGGGGGAGGGTGCAGAGCAAGTGGGGCTCAATGGCCTGCCTGGGGCCACATAGCAGGGTGATCTTTGGGTGTCTGGGGCCGGATTTGGACCCAGGTGCTCCTGGCTCAAGGGCCAATGCTCTGTCTGCCACCCAGCCACCCCTACTATTATTACTATTTTATTTTATTTTGGGTCTTTTTTTTTTTTTCTTCTTTTTGGTTTTTGCAGGGCAGTGGGGATCGGGGAGCTTGCATGTCACATGGCTGGGTGATTGTTGGGTTTATGAGGCTGGATATGGGCTTGGGTGCTCGTGGCTCCAGGGCTGGTGCTTCATCCATTGTGCCAACTGGCCATACCTACAATTATTACTATTATTTTTTTTTATTTTAATTTTTTTTCTCTCCCCTTTACTTTTTTCGCCCAAGCAAGTCTATCTATATTCATGGGGGAAGAGGGGTATTTTGTTTACTTGTAAACAAGAATATTTTATTAATGTAAAAAAAACATTTGTACAAAATGAGAATAAAAAATTAATTTAGAAAAACAAAGAACTGATGATGGCATCTTATAGGTAAAGATAGAATTCTACTCTGTTTTTTCTGAGGTGTCCATCCAAAGCTCTACTAGCCCTGGGGGAGTGGATATCTTTTTTTTAAACCACATTCAAGAAATGGAGTCACTGAATTCAGGGTGTTATTGATGCAGGGAATTATGGTCATAGGAGATTTGTAACTTAGAAACAGATTTTGTAATCCTTTACACTGTTAACTTTTGTAAAAATGTAAAATGTTATCTGCTCCTAGAATGTAAATTGACTCCTATTGTTCCAGTGTTAAATGTAAAATTTGTGTCATCTCCTCATTCCCAACCTCCAGCTTCTGGTCTCTAGCTACCTGACTTTAGTCATCAATAGGACAAGTTTATGCTGGCGTGACAGCAAACAACAACATGTTGGATTAGAGGTCACAAACCTTGAAACAGGAAGGACCAGTGTTACCTATTGGAGAATACCTGAGTCAGGTGCAAGTGACTCCCCAAGTGTGACCTTGTCCATCCCAATACAGAAGCATTTATGTTTGGAAGAGAAGTACTGGTTCCCCCTTCCCCCCCCCCCCTCCCTTCTTCACCCTATCTTCATCTTGCTATGATGGCAGTCTCCCTCTCTCTTTCTCTTTCTTAAGCCATGTGTTCCTGGCCTAGACCCACTGGAAAACCATGGGACATACACACAGACTCTCTCTCTCTCTCTCTCTCTCTCTCTCTCTCACTCTCTCTCTCTCTCTCTCTCTCTCTCTCTCTCTCACCTCGACTAACCTGTCCTCAAAGTGCTTACTGCTTTTCTAGGAGGAGAAAAGGTTTTAATTTATATGCTGTGCAGCCATCTATAATAAATCCTGAGCAATTTTTAAAATCCTAGGGCTGGAAGACATCTGAGCAGAGCTAAGATGGCAGTGTTAGGGTAATATGCTCTCAGAGTTTTTCCTATCAAAGATAAATGAAGCCTTTATTCTTACATTCAAGCTACAGATCCCACCAAGAAAAAAGAGAAGATTCAATGAAGTTTTCAACTTTAGACATTGAGGAGGATCTTCAGTGAAAGTCTGCTTCTTTGGGGGGCGGGGAGGAAGTAAAGTCCAAGAGGTGGGAGAGAGTGGGGAAAGCCAGATGGAGGCTTTTAGCCATAGGGCAACCCAGGTCTGACAGCTTGACAACAGCAGAGGTCCCAGAAGCTAAAAAGTAAGACAGCAGGGAGGATCCCAACCCCAAACAAAGTCTGAACCCTGGGACCATGAGGGCAAAAGACAGGACTGAGCTGAGAACAAAACACTCCTAAATCAGAACCTGGACATAAAGGAGGAAACAAATCTCTGCAAAGGCAAGGCCTGGATTGCATAGGCAATATCTTGGTCAATGACAAACCAGAAATTAGACCCTAGTCCCAGCAAAAAAAAAAAAAAAAATGTAGATCTATATTCCCCTAATCCCAGGAGAAGAGATAAAACAAGAAAAATAAGGAAAAAAAGCTAAAAGAGTGTTCACCATAGAAAACTACTTTACAGATGATAATAATGCCATGTTTGAAGAAGAAAGCAGTGAAAAATCATTCACAGGGGAAATTTCAAAACAGTCTATGAATGGGACTCAAATCCAAAAGCTCATCAAAGACTTAAAAAAAAGAAATTTAAAAAACCAAAGAAGAGATGAAGAAAAATGGAAAAAAATAAATGAGTCATGGAGGAAAGTTATGGAAAATTGACCAGAGAATTCAACACTTTTAAAAAGGAAATACAAAAG
Organism: Macrotis lagotis; assembly: GCF_037893015.1. Classification (NCBI taxonomy): domain Eukaryota; kingdom Metazoa; phylum Chordata; class Mammalia; order Peramelemorphia; family Peramelidae; genus Macrotis; species Macrotis lagotis. The sequence continues at coordinate 137,442,777 of NC_133664.1, read as the reverse complement.
GGAATTGAAGAAAAATAAAACTCTAAAAATTAGAATTGAACAAATAAAAACCAATGAATCCATGAGGCTACAAGATTCCATCAAACAAAAAGGCTGAAAAATTGAAGAAAACATAAAGTACCTTTTAGGGAAAACAAATGACCTGGAAAAATAGATCCAGGAGAGACAATCCATGATTCATCACTCTACCAAAAAGCCTAGATCAAAAAAAGAAACTGGAAAACATCATGCAGGAAATTTTTAGAGAAAACTCTAAATCTGCTAGAACAAAAAGACAATATAATGACTTGAAAGAATACATGAAAGTCAGAGACCCCAGGTATAAAAACTCCAAGGGCTGTTATAGCCAAATTGAAGAACTCTCAAATAAAGGAGAGAATATTGCAAGCAGCAAAAAGAAAACAATTCAAATACAAAGGAAACACGATCAGACTGACACAGTACCTATCAACCTCAACACTGGAGGACTGGGAGACCTGGAATACCATATATCAGAGGGCAAAGGACCTGGGATTATAACCAGAATTTACTACTCTGAAAAATTCAGCATATACTTTCAGGGAAAAAGATGAGTATACAACAAGAAAGAGGACTTCCAAAATTTCCTGACACAACGACCAGAACTGAACAGAGAATTCAACTGCTAAATACATGACTCAAGAGTTGCATAAAAAAGGTAAATGAAAAGGGAAAGGAAAAAACAAAATAAGACAAATGTTGGTCAAGACCATCAAATTGTATACAACCTTAAAAGGGAAGATAAAACACTTCTAATTCTTGAGAACTTTACTTCTCTTAGGATACGTAAAGGGTCGAATATAATCGAAGATATTGGACTTAAAAGATATGGGTATAGCTGGGTCTTGTCTCTCCATTGAAGAGGTCCAAGATAACATTACTATGTATGAGACAAAAAGCCCTGATGCAAAACAGGGGTGTTAACGTTAAATCTAAGTGTCTCGGGGAGACTAGGTGGCACAGTGGAGAGAGCACCGGCCCTGGAGTCAGAAGTACCTGAGTTCAAATCCGACCTCAGATACTTAATAATTACCTAGCCGTGTGGCCTTGAGCAAGCCACTTAACCCCATTGCCTTGAAAAATCTTAAAAAAAAATCGGAGTGTCTCATTATCCTGTGACCCACTTTAATCAGTTGTGCTGACAAAGGTTAGCATGCACTCTGATGAGGGCATCATAAACTGGGAGATCCTGACTTAGTGTCTCCCCTAACTTAGAATCATTTGTAAAGTTCTCAAGTGAGACCTACAGAGCCTCCTAGTACTTAGGGCCCTTTAAGATTCCTGTAGTTAATTACATCAGGATTTCAGTTAATCTGTGCTTCACTTAACAAGGGGGTTAAGTAACCTGGATGGGGATGGGGGGGTAAAGTGTGAGAGAAAATAGGGCTGGGGGAGGGGTACAAATAGTTTAAGAAATGATTGGGGGGCAGCTAGGTGGCGCAGTGGATAAAGCACTGGCCCTGGAGTCAGGAATACCTGAGTTCAAATCCGGAGATTACCTAGCCATGTGGCCTTGGGCAAGCCACTTAACCCCATTGCCTTGCAAAAACTAAAAAAAAAAGAAACGATTGGGCTTTGATATTCTGACTCATGATATTCTGACTCATGAGGAGGATTGTGTGTTCTTGGAGGGTACTTGAAAAGGAGGTAAGTTAAAAAATGACTATAATTATAATTTGATGTAATGTGAGACAATGCTACTTATCAAGTAATCAAGCAATCTGTGATGATACTTTGATAGCATTATGAGTTTATCAAGCAATCAAATAATTAAGCTGTGATTGATGATACCTAATGATATTTGAGAGATAAATAAAATCAGGTGAAGAGTCATAAATTTTATACTTTTAGAGGGAAAAAAGGGAGATTGTGAACACTGAGTAAATTCTATTCAATTGATGTGACCCAGAGAGGGAATAATATACATTCTCACTTGGGTTTATAAATCTATCCTAATCTACAGGGAAGGGGAAAGACGGGGAAAGGGACAGATAAGGGAAAAAGGGACTGATAAAAGGAAAAGTGAAGATATAAGTGAAAATAAACTGAAAGATAAATATTAAAAGAAATGTTAAAGGGGAAAGGAAGTAAAACTTTGATGAGGAGGAATAAGAGAAAAGGAAAGAGTAAAACATAAATGGGGAAAGATAGCATGGAGGGAAATACAGAATTAGTAATCTTAACTGTAAATGTGAATGGTATGAATTGTCCCATAAAACAGAAGTGTATAGCAGATTGATTAAAAAAAACAGAATCATACAATACAAGAAACACATTTGAAGCTGAGAGATACACATAAGGTAAAGGTAAAAAGATGGAGCAAAATATATTATGCCTCAGCTGAAGTGGACAGCTTTAAATACTTTAATAATGGGGGAACCTCAACCTTCCTCTGTCAAAACTAATTACAAATTAAATTACAAAATGAGTACTAATTAAATTATTAAATAAACAAGATAAATTTCAAAATAAACAAGGAAGTTAAGAAGGTGAATGAAATCTTAGAAAACTTAGATATGATAGACCTCTGGAGAAAACTAAATGGGGAGAGAAAAGAATATACTTTTTTTCTCAGCAGTACATGGCACCTATACTAAAATTGACCATGTACTAGGGCATAAAAACCTTATAATCAAATGCAAAAAGGCAGAAATAATAAATATATACTTCTCAGACCATGGATGCAATAAAAATTACATGTAATAAAGGGTCATGGAAAGATAAACTAAGAACTAATTGGAAATTAATAACTATCTTAAATAATGAGTAGATCAAACAGCAAATAATAGAAAAATCAATAATTAGATCCAAGAAAATGATACTAATGAGACATCATACCAAAATTTATGGGATGCAGGCAAGGCAGTTTTGAGGGGAAATCTTATATCTCTAAATGCTTATATGAATAAAATAGAGAAAGAGGAGATCAATGAATGGGTATGCAACTAAAAAAGCTAGAAAAAAAAAGAACAAATTAAAGACCCTCAATTAAATATCAAATTAGAAATTCTGAAAATCAAGGGAGAGATTAATAAAACTGAAAGCAAGAAAACAATTGATCTCATAGTTAAAACTAAGAGTTGGCTTTATGAAAAAGCCAATAAAAAAGACAAACTTTTGGTTAATCTGATTTTAAAAAAAAAGAAAACAACCCAATTATCTGTATCAAAAATGAAAAGGGTGAACTAATTACCAGTGAGGAGGAAATTAAAGAGATAATTTGGAGTTACATTGCTAAACTATAAGTCAATAAATTTGATAATCTCAGTGAAACGACTAAATATTTACCAAAAACACAAACTGCAAGGGCAGCTAGGTGGGGCAGTGGATAGAACACTGGCCCTGGAGTCAGGAGTACCTAAGTTCAAATCCAGCCTCAGACACTTAATAATTACCTAGCTGTGTGGCCTTGGGCAAGCCACTTAGCCTCATTTGCCTTGTAAAAACCTAAAAATAATACAAACTGCCTAGATTAAAGAAGAGGAAATAAAATACTTAAATAACCCCATTTCAGAAAAAGAAATTGAAGTAACCATCAATAAACTCCCTAAGAAAAAGTCTCCAGGTCCAGATGAATTTGCTAGTGAATTCTATCAAACATTTAAGGAAATATTTATTCCTATTCTACATAAACTATTATAAAAAATAGGAGGAATTCTGCCAAATTCCTTCTATGACACCAACATGGTGCTGATACCTAAGCCAGGAAGAACCAAAACAAAGAAAATTATAGACCAATTTCCCTAATGAATACTGATATAATAATCTTAAATAAAATTTTAGCAATGAGACTCCTGCAAGTTGTTACTATGATAATAACCATGATCAAGTAGGCTTTATATCAGGTAGGCAGGGATGGTTCAATATTAGGAAAATACTCAATATAATTGAAAATATCAATAGCAAAACAGAAATCATATGATTATCTCAATAGATTCTGGGAAAAAACCTTTGATAAAATGCAATATCATTCCTATTAAAACACTAGAAAGTTTAGGAATAAATGGAGTTTTCCTTAAAATAATAAATAGTATCTATCTAAAAACCATCAACAAATAATATATGTAATAAGAATAAACTTGGAGCAATTCTTTTTTTAAAATTTGTTTAAGGGGCAATGCAGTTAAGTGACTTGCCCAAGGTCACACAAGCTAGGCAAATATTAAGTGTCTGAGGTCAAATTTGAACTCAGGTCCTCCTGACTCCAGAGTCATGCTCTATCCATTGTGCCACCTAGCTGCCCCCAAACTCAGTGCATTTCCAGTAAAATCAGGGGTGAAACAAGGATGTCTATTATTACAATTACTATTCAATATTGTATTAGAAATGCTAGCTGTAGTAATTAGAGAAGAAAAAGAAATTGAAGGAATCAAAGTTGGTAATGAGGAAGCAAAGCTTTTCTTTGCAGATGATATGATGGTATACTTAGAGAACCTGAGAAAATCATCTAAAAAACTCCTTGAAACAATGAACAAATTCAGCACAACAGGACAGAAAAGAAACACATATAAATTATCAACATTTCTCTATATGAACAGCAAAGAGATGGAAAGAGAAATTCCATTTGAACTAACTATAGACAACATTAAATACTTGAGAATCTACCTCCCAAAACAAACCCAGAAACTGTATAAACACAATTGTAAAGCACTTCTCATTCAAATAAAGTCAGACCTAAATAATTGGAAAAATGTCAAAAGCTCATGCTTAGGTTGAGTTGATCTAATAAAAAATGACAATTCTACCCAAATTAAATTGTTCATTCAATGCCATACCAATCTAACTACCAAATTAATCAAGCTAGAAAAAATAGTTATAAAATTCCTCTGGAGCAATAAAAAGTCAAGATTAGCATGGGAACTGATGAAAATAATGTAAAGGAAGGTGACCTAGATCTACATCTAAAACTATAGAATAAAGCAACAGTCATCAAAACTGCCTGGTACTGGTTAAGAAATAGAATAATGGTTCAGTGGATTAGGATAGGTTCAAAAGAAACCACAGTAAATGACTACTGCAATCTTCTTACAAACCCAAAGACATCAACTTCTGGGATAAGAACTCACTATTTGACAAAATTTTTTGGGAAAACTAGAAAATAGTATGGCAAAAACTAGGCATAGACCCACAACTCACACCTTATATCAAAATAAGGTCAAAATGGGTACAGAATTTAGACATAAAGGGCAGCACCATATATAAATTAATAGAACAAGAAATACTCTATCAGATTTATGGAAAGGGGGCAAATTTATGATCAAAAAAGAATTAGAGTACATTATAAACTACAAAATGAATGATTTTTGACTATGTTAAAAAGTTTTTGCACTAATAAAATCAATGCTTGGAAGGCAGAAAGCTAGGAAGCAATCTTCACAACTAGGAGTTCTGATAAAGATCTAATTTCTAAAATATATAGAGAACTACATCAAATTTATAAAGTTACAAATCATTCCCAATTGATAAATGGTCAAAGAATAAGAATAGACAGTTTTCAACTGAAGAAATTAGAGCTATAAATGTAATCATATGAGACAATGCTTCAAATCATTCTTGATTACAAAAATGCAAATTAAAGCAACTGTGAGGTACCACCTCACACCTATCAAATTGGCTAAGATGAGAAAAAGGGAAAATAATCAATGCTGGAGAGGCTGTGGGAAGACTGGGGCATTGATGCATTGCTGGTGGAGCTGTGAATGGATCCAACCTTTCTGGAGAGCAATATGGAATTATGCCCAAAGAGCAATAAAAATATTCATTCCCTTTGACACAGCAATTCCAATTCTAAGCCTATATTCAGAAAAAAATTTTAAAAAATGGGAAAAGTCCCACATATTTCAAAATATTCATAGCAGTTTTGTAGTGACAAAGAACTGGAAATTGAGAGGATGCTCATCAACTGGGGAATGGCTAAACAAGTTATGATATATAAATACTATGAAATATTATTGTTCTATATAAAACCATAAAAGGTCAGACTTTAGAGAAGCATGGAATAAGTTACAGGATCTGATGCTGACCAAAGGGAGCAGAACCAAGAAAACAATGTACCCATTAACAACAACACTGTGAGAAGATCAACCTTGATAGAAGCAGCTCCTTTCAGCACTTCAAAGAGCCAGGACAAATTGTTTTAGATCAGCTGTGGACAATGTTATTATGCCCATTCAGAGGAAGAAATATAAAACAGAAAAACCACAACCCTTCAGAATCTGAGGACAACTATATAAAAATTATCTCTTATGTTTCTCTTTCACTTAATCCTACTTAATCCATACTGAAGATGAGTAATCTGTAAGCATGTTTATCAAAAATATGTATGTACAGTGTTAACCTGATTGTTTGTTGCTGAGGGGAGGGAGGGTGAAAGGAAATTTTATAACTTAAAAATATACATATGCATATGGATGAATGCTAAAAAAAAAAGATGAACTTTTAAAAAAATCCTAGGGCTGTATGTGAGTTCATTCAGAATTCAAAGTCTCCCAGTCTTTATTTGGTGACCCCAATTATCCTGCAACATTAAGATATGAACTAATTTTTGAGGGATAAACTTAAAAAATTAAAGAGAATCAAAATCTATTCATACAGGATCCATAAATATATTATTTCACTAAATTAATTCCAATAATTTAATTATATATCATCATTAAAACACTAACTATTCTTATAAAATGTGGTTATTTCTTAAGTTAAAATTCTAGTTTTTATTTTTTCCTTCTTTTCCTCCCTACTTCCAAACTTTTCCTCACTCTGCAGTTAGCATATTAGCAAAGTTATTTACTTCTTGCTGCTTTTCAGCATTCAGTCATATTGAACTCTTTCTGTCCATGAGGTTTTCTTGGGAAAGATGCCATTTTCTTCTCCACTGGATTAAGGCAAATAGAGCCCCAAGTGACTTGCCCAGGGATACATAGCTATAAAGTATCTGAAGTCAGATTTGAATTCAGGTCTGCCTAACATTCAGCACTCTATGCACTGAGCCTTCTAGGCGCCACTTTATATAAACATTTACTATTGTATTTGGTCTAAAAATGAAAGTCTGTCCTACTAACCTATTTTTTTATTTAGCCTTGGGTTTGACTCAGCTCGATCATGCTAGTATCTTATCCAAAATGACAGCCATATGATTATCTCCACAAAATAGCAATGTGAGAAACTAGATGTATTAAGAAACTGAATCTCATTAGCTTAAATGCTGTCTGTTTTACATTTTCTTAAAGTTTATCTTTTCCATTTGTAGTTTTCCTCCATCATTTTCTCAATTTTTCACTCCATTTTAGAGCTAAAAAAATGCCCCAAAGCAACAATAGTGCAGTATTTCCTTTCCCTAACTAGTGAAGCAGGGAGACAAGCCTCAAGGGATTCTACTTTCATATGCTAAGTAAGATCTCAGCCTGCTTACATTGCTATAAGCTATCCTCCAGACCTGGAATGCACTCCCTTCTCATATCTAACTGTCAATTCTTGTCTTTGTCCAAAGCTTAGTTAAGTTCCCATCAATTTCATGCTGTCTTTTCGATACTCCATAAAAAAATGGCACTCACCTTCAAAATTTTATATAATTATCCCTGTGCCCATTAAAATTAAGATCTTTGAGGGAAGAGACTATCATTTTTGTCTGTGTCCCCAATATACTGGCCACAGTAGATACAACATTTATTAAACTGAATTTCTGGAAGTTACTAGTTATTCTTCCCCTCTTTTGCAGTTAGGTGGTGCAGTGGATAGAGAACCAATTTAAGGAGGACTTAAATTCAAATCTGAACTATGACACTTGACATGTAGTAGCTGTGTGACCTTGGACAAGTCACTTAACCTTGATTGTTTCATTCACCTCTAGGGCTATCTTCTGATTCATATCTGGCCACTGGACCCAGATGTCTCCTGAGGAGAAGGTAACTTAGCATAGCACCACCCCCACTCAAATCCAATGCACATGCTTTTCATGACATCACCTCCCTGATGTCTTGGTTTTCTTCAAGAATGAAGCACAGTGTGATGATCAACTATGATGGACTTGCTCTTTTCAGTAACTAGTGTTTACTATGTACTTACTCACCAGGAATTTTGCTGAGCATAAGTCAGCAGTTAATTAGTAGAGGGAATGTATAGTAGGCACCTAAAGAATCACATGATCCCAAGAAGGTATGGAACCTCTACAAACCAATACATGTAGTCAAATGAACTGATTTTAAGTAATCAATCTGATATTATTTAAGTATATCACTTAAGTAATCAATCAATCAATACTATGTCCAGGCACTGAGCTAAGCACTGTGAATGCAGATTTTTAGAAAAACTACACTAGGAATCATATTTCCCTCTAAGATCCTACTCAAATGATAACCCTTTTAACATGAATCCTTTTCTGATCCACCCAAAGGTGTGGATTCCCTCCACCCCAAATTATCATGTAATTATTTTGCAAAATCTTGTAGTGTATATTCATACATATAGTCTTCCTCATAGAACATAAGCTCCTTGAGGGCAGGGACTGTCTCCCGTATTTATATCCCCAATATTTAGACTAGAGCAGGCTCATAATAAATTCTTACTGATTGTTTAAAATTTAGTTGGGCTCATGCTTACTATAGGATTTGATCACTTATTATAATAGTGGGTAAAATAAAAGCATAAAAAAAGCCTAAAAAAGAATAAAAAAACAGCATAACTCCATGAGGTTTTCCTGTCTCTGATATTACATAGAATGGATTAGGAAATCTGGAGTACTCCTTTCTCAGGATGACCTAAAAAATCTGTTCTGAGTTCAAATTCTAACTCTGACACTAACTAGCTATTGGCTTTGAAATATCACTTAACTTCACCTTTCTCACCTGTAAAATGGGACTAATAACAGATAATAATGGAGATAATAAAAGTACCAACTTCACAGAGTTGTGACAATCAAACGACATAACATGTATAGCAATTTGCCAACTTTAAAATTCCATATAAATTCTACTTAATATAATTATTATTATTTATTAAGCATTAGATGGTTCTGACAAAGGACTCATCTCTAAAACATAGAGAACTGAGACAAATTTTAAAAAAAAGACAAGCCATTTCCCAATTGACAAATGGTCAAAGGATATGCAAAGGCAATTTACAGATGAGGAAATCAAAGCAATCCATAATCATGTGAAAAATTGCTCTAAATCACGAATTATTAGAGAAATGCAAATTAAAGCTTCTCTGAGGTACCACGTCACACCTCTCAGATTGGCCAATATGACCAGAAAGGAGAATGATCAATGTTGGAAGGGATGTGGGAAATCTGGGACACTAATACATTGTTGGAGAACTGTGAACTCATCCAACCTTTCTGGAGAGCAGTTTGGAATTATGCCCAAAGTGCAATAAAAATGTGCATACCCTTTGATCCAGCAATATCACTACTGGGTCTATACCCTGAAGAGATTATGAAAAAGGGTAAAAACATTACCTGTACAAAAATATTTATAGCAGCTCTGTTTGTGGTGGCAAAGAAATGGAAACTGAGGGAATGTCCATCAATTGGGGAATTGGCTTAACAAACTGTGGTGTGTGTGTGTGTGTGTGTGTGTGTGTGTGTGTGTGTGTGTGTGTGTGTGTGTGTGTTGTGATGGAATACTACTGTTCTATTCCCTTCCAGGGAAGCCTGGAAGGATTTGCATGAACTGAAGCTGAGCAAGATGAGCAGAACCAGAATACTATTCACCCTAACAGCAACATGAGAGTGATGATCAACCTTAATGAAATTGCTCATTCCATTAGTACAACAATCAGCCACAATTTTAGGGTATCTGTGATGAAGAATGCCATCTGTATCCTGAGAAAGAATTGTGGAGTTTGAACAAAGACCAAGGACTATTCCCTTTAATTTAAAAAAATGTTATCTTATTATGTAATTTTGCTATATCTCATACTATATGTTTCTTCCTTAAGGTCATGATTTCTCTCCCATCACATTCAACTTAGATCAATGCATACTATGGGAATAATGTAAAGACTAGCAAACTGCCTTCTGTAGGGGGGAAGAGGAGAGAAGTGAGATTGGGGGAAAAATTGTAAAACTCATAAAAAAAGAAATTCATTCTAATCATCAGGTTAACATTATTGGCATATTGCTACCCTACACTTTGGACTTCTTATTGATAGAATTTAGGGGGAAAGGGCAATTCCAATTCTCTTATTGGTTTTTAATTCAATCTCCCTGAAGAGTCCCTCAAATTTAACTGACTTACAATACTTCTAAGACTCCTGCCTTTAGCATTTGTTTTCTTGCCCTTTATTTCTTTCAACTCCTCTGCTACCATTTATATACTTCATTATTACTTCACAGTGGGTCCCCTAACAGCAATGGCTTCCTGACACTCTTGGGCTCACTCAATACAGCAAGGGGAGTCAATGATCCATTACTGTGTCTTATGGCCTTTGGAAATATTTACCAATTTATTCCCTTTTCCCTTCAGCGTAGGAAGGTAAAGAAAGGTATAATGAGGAATCTCATCAAGTCTGTGCTAGAGCTTCAATTAAAATTTATAGCCCCTAAAATTTCCGTCTGTGGTTTCATCACTCTTAGTTTCTGTGAAACTTTCTTTGCAGTTAATTTTATTGCATAAATGACTGACATGTTGAAATTTGCTTTATAGGTAGAAAAAAAGAATGGTGATGTTTGGCACTTGATACATAACTGAGATAAATATAGGTAGCATAGGGGATAAAATGTTGGATTTGGAGTCATGAAAGATCAGAGTTCAAATCATGTCTTTAACATCAATTATATGATTCTGAGTAAGTCACTTAACTTCTTGTCAATATCAGTTTTTTATTTGTAAAATGGGATTAAAGTTATATCAGCATATAGGATTGCCGTGAAGTTCAGATGAGATAATATATGTACACTGCTTCACAAACTTTAAAGATCTATAAAATTTATTCTCTATAATTAAGGAAAACATTCTTATAGCTTATCCTTGGATATAAAAATATAAATTTACTGCAAAAATAATGAAGTCATAGATTGGGAATTTTTTCCTTTATGTTGCCTCTCTCCTCAAAAAATAATCAACACATCGAATTCATGTAGATCTGCATAGGCCTTAAGGCTTTGCATCAGTTTTTCCATCGGAGACTGTATGGTTCATTGGAAACAGCACTGGATTTGGAATCAGAAGGCCAGGGTTGCTTATTTAACTAGCTGGGTGAGCTTAGGCAAAGGATTTCACTTCTTTGGGCCTTGGTTCTTTATCTATAAAATGAGGAGGGTTGAACTAAATGGTTCCTGAGGGTTCAATTCCAATTCTATGTTCTTATGATCATTCTTCCCAGACTTCTCCAAATATTACCTCTAAATCTCCTTCCTTATGGTTCCTCTACTCTAGTTAGGCTTATTGTATCTATAACACCTTCAGCAGATTCTTTTTTCAACAAAATCTTTTCTTCCATTCTTGTTACTATTATTGTCCATTGAAATCCTTTTAAAGCCTAGCTTATTAGTCAAATATCCCAGCAAACTCTCCCCAATTAATTCTATCTCAAAGGAATACATTAAATTAATTAGCATGTTCTATTTTTGTTTTACTTTGAATTTGGTCTTAAGTTCATAGATTTATAGCTAGGAAGTTGCAAAAGACCTTAAAGGCCCTTTCTTTATGATTTAATAATAGAATGGATCCATGATCTCATCCTTTAAGAAACATTTATTGAGCACTATATTAAGCACTAAACTAGGTGCTGGGGATAATTCTAGAAAATCCTATCAACGGGATTTCACAACATATTTATGTATTTCATCTCAAACATGAATCTCTTGCCATGTGGCCTCCTCAATGTATTTAAGATTTTTCTCTAGTTCTTTTAACATGAAGTTAACTACCAGGTTGCAGCTAGGTGGTGCAATGGATAGAGAACTGTCTCTAGAATCAGGAAAGACCTGAGTTCAAATATAATTTCAGATACTTGGTACTTATTAGCTGTGTGATCCCTATTGCCTTGCAAAAGCAAAAAAAAATATATGGCTAGCAGTGTAACAATACTATATTTATTATCAATTATTCTCAAGACCGATCAACCTCCTTTTCCAGTCATAAATTTCTTGGATTCTACTTTTTATATCACTTCTTATGCAGATAGGTTATATATTTCAGACTGAAACCACAATACTTTTTCTTCAATTATCTTTGGGTCTTCTTCATTTTGATTCTTAGACTGCTGTACCATGTACCATGTACTATGTACCATGATTAATATACTTATATAATTATCCAAATAATACAGGGATTAAAAAATAGGATCTCCTTTAAAGAAGCAATTTGAGATTACTGGTAGTATTATATCATTTCTGATTTTCTTTCTCCTTCCTATTCAAAGGAGGGAGCATGACATAGAAGAAAGAGTATTTAATTTCTGAATCAGAAAAACTATGAATTCTGCTTTTACTATTTAATAACTGTACAACCTTGGGCAAAATACTTTATCTTTTGGGTCTCAATTCCATATCCATAAATCTATATTGCTAAATTCCCTTTTAACTATAGATTAATGATCCCATTGAAAATTGTCCACTTGATGTGTCTATTCACAGGACTGATGTATCAATGAACTAGCTCAGCTTAGTGGACATTCTCATCAAACTATATATTCAAGATGAGACAGTAAGAGTGAAGATTGAAACATACTATTTTTACTTTCTTTATTTTGTGTGTGTTTTCCTTTTGATTTGTTTCTTCTCTCACAATATGACTAATATAGAAAATATTTTACATGATTGTATATCTATAACCCATAAAAATATTCTTACTGTTTTAGAGAAGGTGGGATAAAGAGGGAGGGAGGGATGGAGAAAATTTGGAATTCAAAATTTTTTTAAATGAATATTAAAACTTGTCTTTACAGAGAATTGGAAAAAATAAAATATGCTATTTTAAAAAGAAAAAAAGGTTGCTTTTGCTTATACTATCAAATTACTAGAAGAGGTTAAGAAAGGCCCAACTTGGTAGAAATTGAAGAGCAAGATATGGAATGAAAGTGGAATACTTTGTAAAGGATGACAAGTGTTGGGAATCATGGAAATTAATTAGATCATGGGAAAAAAAGACTGGTCTCAATGGCTAAATTTTGTTAGAGTATTGATGCAGTAGTAGGTAAGAGACAATCAAACTTAATTGACTCTGGAAAAATAGCACTCCTACTTGACATAGGCTGTTTGACTATTTTTGCTAAGCTTACTTGGACTTTTTGAACTTCTAGGTAAAGTTAACATGTATTATGAGGTCCAATCGGCATAAGCATGAATTAGTGAGGAGTTAGTTTTGATGAGCTATTTTTATGTATATATATATATATATATATATATATATACATATACATATATATATACACATACACACAGATATATGTGTATTCATATTTGTATATAACTATGTAAGCCAAAGTATAATGCTAGATTGACACATGAGAAGGATTTTTAGATTCAAATTCATACTGGGAAAATTAATAAACTGGAAGATATCCACAGGATGATGATCAGGATGTTGAAAGCTTATAATCACACATAGGAGGACTGAAATAATTGGGGAGTTTCAGCCTACAGAATAGAAGAGATAGATGGAAAAATGATAAAGTCTTAAAATCTTGGAGGGACTATAAATGAGAAATCATGAGTTTGTTGTATTTGGTATCAGACAGCAGAATTAGAGCAATAGATGGATATTGCAAAGAGGTAAATTTAAGAAAAACAAAACACAATAACTCCCTACTAATCAAAGGAGAGTAGACTCCCTCAGTTGATTTTTTTTTTGTCAAAGATTGTATAGGCATTCATTGTGAATGTTAGAATTTGGGATTCTTATTCACATTTCAGTTGGGCAAGATGCCATCTGAGGTCCTTTTCAACTCAGACTGTGATTTTTACTCTTTATCTATTTGAATTATATTGGATAAGTATACTGATATGCATTTTCCTTAAAAAATATCAGAAACAGGGATAGCTAGGTGGCTCAGTGGATAGAGCACTGGAGTCAGGAGAACCTGAGTTCAAATCTGGCCTCAGAAACTTAATAATTGCCTAGCTGTGTGACCTTGGGCAAATCACTCTTAACCCCATTGCCTTAAATAAAAAAAATCAGAAATATAAAAGTACATGTTTTTCATATAGGAATTAAAATATTTCAAAAAAACCAATTTAGACTTAAAATTCTACTCTTTTATTGTACCACCAGTCATATCAAATGATAGTATAGCAGATTAAATAGCCCTTCTCACAGAGATACTGAATTTGTTTTTTTTAACTGTATTTTTAAAAAATATGGAATCTAGGGACTGATCTTTCATTTTTGGGGGGATCTTGTATGAATCACTGAGAGAGAAAAGCTATTAGTTTCTAAGGAGACCTAGACAGTTAACTGTCATGAAGAAAGTATGTCTCTCTTGGAGACAGAGTTTGCTAAAGACTGACAGTTAACTGACATTGGAGAATAAGTCTATTAGGGCTTGGAAAGTTTACTGTCAGCCTTGAAAGAGTCTGAAGAGTCATTTTGAGAAAAGTGAATATAACTGATTTTCATTTCTGATGAGGAGAACTGAATAAATTTTTAATTCTCTAGAGAAGGGAGACATTTTTATGGGGAAGATATTCTGAGGGGAATTTCTGAAGGAAACTGAGACACACTAACTTCTATCCAGATGTGCAATTAAATAACAATTCTAAGCAAAACTTATTATAATGACATTTTGAGAGGACATGAGTTAAATTTGTTTTAAAGAGAATCAATTATCTGACCTTGGTCCCAATATTTTAGAGGAGTCAGCAATGATAGTCAATGGTGAGAAAATTCTAGTCAATAACTTCTTTTGCAACTAGCTGTGACTTTTCTCACAGGTGCTAAAAATGATTTTAATATTTATATCTGCCTTTGTATTATTTATTATCATTAACATGATATTTTCAATCAAACTGTGCACACCCTTTGATTTAGCAATAACACTACTAGGTCTACATCCCAAAGAGATCATAAAAAAGGAAAAAGAGGGGCGGCTAGATGGTGCAGTGGATAAAGCACCGGCCCTGGAGTCAGGAGTACCTGGGTTCAAATCCGGTCTCAGACACTTAATAATTACCTAACCATGTGGCCTTGGGCAAGCCACTTAACCCCATTGCCTTGCAAAAAAAAAACCTAAAATAAAAGGAAAAGAATCTATAATGCAAAATATTTATAGAAGCTTTTTGGTGGTGGGAAAGAATTAGAAATTGAGGGATGTCCATCAATTGGACAATGGCTGAACAAGTTGTGATATAGGAATGTCATATAATAATGTGCCATAAAAAATGACAAGCAGGACTTCAGAAAAAAATCTAGAAAGACCTCCATGAACTGATGCAAAGTGAAGTGAGCAGAACCAAGGAAACACAGTAACAGCAACATTTTGTGATGATCAGCATGAATGACTTAGCTCTTCTCAGCAATACAATGATCCCAGAGAATTTCAAAGGATTAATGATGGAAAATGCTAATTACCTCCAAAGCAAGATCTGATGGAGTCTTAATGCATGTAGAAGCATACTATTTTCACTTTATTTTTTGCATATTTTTTCCCTTTTGGTCTGTTGCTTCTTTCACAATATTAGTAATATAGAATTATGTTTTACATGACTATACATATATAACTTTTTTCAAATTGCTTTCCATATTATAGAGGAGGGAACTGAGAAGAAGAAGAAAATTTGGAACTCAAAATTTAAAAAAATTTAATGTAATTGGAAAAAATAAAATACTATTTAAAAATGGTATGTTTTTATTTTTTCTTCATAACCTCAGCACTGAATACAATGTATTACACATATTAAATACTTCATAAATGTTTGCTGATTGATACATTTGTTTAAGCCTTGGTATTTACAATTTGAGTTTGAGAAAGGAAGATAGTTTATGGGAAAAGAAATTTCCCCCAATCTTATTAGGGTTGGAGCCTGGAGCTAATTAATTAGTAAGAGATTTTAAGGAATTTCTGAGATAAATCATATTTACTAATAACTCATTAAGAGAAAAAGGATTCATAAGGTCAGTAGGGAGCATATTTGGAGTATTTGTCCCAAGAATACCTAAGGACTTTTGGCTATACTATACATCACAAAATTCGCATACTTCCAAAAAAGCTCTCATCTATGGAATTGTTAGATATTAGTATTAAATGTGTCTATTATGATAGCTATGTAAATGCTTTATTCAAGAAATGTATCTGCTAAAGAAAAGAAATAACTAATGAGAATAAATGAAGCATTCTTCTCCACAGAAAGAAATATAAGTTCAAATTTCAAATAAATAACCTACTTCTGAAGTCATATGCAATAGTATTATTATAAAAACAGTATTCAGAGAAAATGGACTTAAGAGGCAACATTTTGCAGGGGAAAAAGCATTGGTTTTTAAGTAGGAAGATGTAGGTTTAAATTCTAGTTTGTTTACTTAATAACTTTGTATCTTTAAGGAAGTTTCCAAAACCATGGAAGTCTTAGTTTCTTCAGTTTCAGAATGAGGTTGTATATTTGCCCTACATATATGTTACAGTGTTGTTTATCAAATAATATGATGTAACTTATTTCAAAGGAATGGAAATCTCATGGGAAAACCTCCCACCCAAATGTGGATAAAATTAATCAATATGATCTGAAAAGACCAAAAGATAAAGAAAAGGAAAAGAGGTTTCTAACTGGCTAATAAAATTATTATTTACATAGATCTGGTCTGTCATTTTTCTGAAGAATTGACCTCTGAATAGCTAAAAATGTTATTAAAATCTGATGGGGGAATTACAGAAAGTTTTTCTCTAATCAGTCACTTAAAAAACCCAAAATCATTGAAATCTACTGAAATGATCTTACCACTACTGATGAATAATTCTACTAGCTGATGCTTGGAGAAATCAGCATCCACTTCAACTCTCACTATTTCACAGGTAAATCCTGCAGTTGTTTGTTTTTGCTATGTTAAAAACAGCAACAAAAAAAATCAAGTTAAGTTTCACTAAAGCTGTATACCTCTAATTTTTGAAGGAAGCTAGTGGGTATGCTGTCATTACCTTCAAGCAGAGTGCAATCTGATAGGCTATGTAGTCTTGCAAACTTCCTTCTGGACCATGAAAAATAACATTATGATATTGCTCAACCTGTTGAAGAATTAATAGAAGACCACTTATGAAAATGCCACATTGGTAGGAAAATGTATGTATATAAATAAAAAATTTTATATTATAAATACATAGATATATAGATATCTATTATTCTGTATACAATTGGCCTTTTGCAGTCTTTAGCTATGGATGAGGACAGAAAGAAAAGTAGAGTCTACCTCATTTTTCTTTCTCTACACTTTTTGTAAGAGCAAAATATGAGTCCTGTTTCAGTCCAATATCCTTTTCAGGTGCTGTACAGATGTTTGTTAAATTATTCTTAAATTTTGATTAAAAATTCTACTTTGATATCTTCCAAGAATGAGGCAGACTTAGTAAAAATGATGTGAAATCAGGACAGGTTTCCAAGACTTGCTAAATAGCTTACCCCTGAAATTTACAAATATATTGCTTAGTTTATCTTGGTTCCCTTTATCTGAATTGAGGCTTTCTCAGTACAGAAAACAAGAGTGTTCCATTCATTATCATCTCCTGTCACACTGCTTTCAGAGTCTGAAGATTGATGCTGGAATGATAGAACAGCAAGGCATCCAATCTCAGAGATAAGATGTCTTCGATTTCAACACCTCATTTGTTCTCAGATTGTAAATTGGCAGACATTGCAGGCTGGTAACATTCAATTCGAATTTTCAATAAAAGGGTCACTGAGGAACAGCAAGCCCTTTGTGTTTACATAAAGGGTTTACACTTTCAGAACACTCACTAAGTCACACAGCTATTATCCAACACTCTCTTCAACTCAGTGTAATTATAGAGAATGTACCTTCTCTCTTATCAAAAATGTATGTGTGTATGTTGAACAGTGTTCAAGACCTCACTTAGAGGCCTCAAATTTCTGGTGGGCAGTTACTTTTCTGCAACCAAAATGATCACACAATTCCATTTCTCTGACCAGGGAACAGATTTATAATACCACATTACTGCCCAAGAGTTGATATACTTATTGAGCACAGAATACAAATAGTTCATGCTGCCAGCAGGGGGATCTTATGGCATTTGGATGCCATAATTGTATCCCCAAATAGATTTATTTATATCTATCTCTATACAAATGATCATGTCACAAAAGCTGAACTGTTGTTCAGTTGTCCCATCATCTGTTTGATAACATGCTTCCATGTCTGTAACACCCTACATGTGTTTTCTATTTATTATATGCAATATTAGATTCATTATCATGATCTGTACTGATTACATTTATTTAGATATCTTTGGAGCCCATTTGTGAATACTTTATCATACTTAAAATGGTTTTGTGAGTCAGCTTCTACAATAAAAGGAACACACTGACACCAACACTATGCTCTTTTTGGTTTTGTGTCTTTCCCCTAAAATCAAAGATTTTCTTTTGAATAGATGCTATTAGAGAATATAACATGTTTGTAACTAGTTTGGATCTTATGTTCATAATGTTTCAGAATTTCAAATGTTTTTTAAATAAAACCTTTACTCTTCAGATTTTTCTGGTTCAAGAGGAAGATTTAGGTTGAGTTTTTGATGTCCAAATAAGTTTGAAAAATAATAACAGATGGGTTTTAAAAAGCCAACAACAGCAAGATAACTCTTACCTAATATCTCATGTTTCATATTGCTAATTTCAGCCCAAACATATCTGACATTTCAATTTAAAGACTTAATTTACTCATTACTTAAAATCTACACAAAGACACAAAACACAATGGATTCATGTAAAATTTCCCAATGAAAAATTGGAATAGCTACAGATTAGGTAATAAACAAGCACAATGATTTTATAGCTGAAATATCTGAAGTTGTATCTCTGCTTCTGAAAACATAATTTCATCTAACATTTATTAAGTATCCAAGCCTTCAAGAAATTTACAATTTATTAAGCAATTTTGAAAGCAAATTAGTCTGACTGGCTACTATGGAGTAGTTAACATAGGAAGGCAGTTTCTGTTTTGGTGACTTAGACCTTTGATTGATAGGCATTTACTAGCTACCTAATGGAAGATTCTCCCACCTTTTGTTGCCTCACACCTCCTCTCCCCCTCAACTGCAACTGCCAATTTCTGGTTGCAGCACTGCTAACCCTCCTAAATTCTAAAATGGCAAAACAAAATTGTCAGTTTAGTGTTTTATGATAAGTATAGCAAATGTATCGTTCTTTGAAACAGTCGTGGTTCAATGGATAAAAGTGCTGGACCTAGCAACAGGAAGACTCAGTTTATCCTGTCTATAACTTATTTGTCTTCATGTTATCTCCCCCATTGGAGGGAACTGTCTTTTGCCTTTCTTTATAAGCCCAGTACTTAGCAACAGTGGCACACCAGAGATACTTAATTTTATTGACTGACACCATGCAATAGCTATGTGAAAATAATAGTTTACATTTTTGCAACACTTTAAAGTTTATCAACATTTAAGTTTAAAATAACCCAGTGAGGTAGTCCAATTAAGTATTAGCATGCCCATTTTACAGATGAGAAAACTGAGGTTCTAAAACATATAATGGCTTTTTCTGAAATCACATAGCTACTAAATGTCAGTACTGGAATTCAGCACTAGGTTTCTGATTTTTAAGATGCCTTCTGGAACTCCAAGTAGTCTCTTTAACTTAATAATTCTGTGCAGCAGATGCTGAATACAAGAACTATGTACACAATGACACTTACCAATCGGAGGTAGTTCTGTAACATCTGGAGAGGGATCATGGATGCATAAGTCACACTGCTGAGGCAGCCTTCTTGAGGACCTTTGGGAAATCATATTTAGTAGGCATATTAATCCTTTCTTGATATAAAATATTGATAGTTGAAGCAAAAAGACTTTAAACATTTCTCAATGACAAAAATGCTATCCATCTATCTATCTATCTATCTATCTATCTATCTATCTATCTATCTATCTACCTATGTATCTATGTATCTGTATCTATCTATGTATCTATCTACCTATCTATCCATCCATCCATCCATCTATTCATCTACCTACCTATCTACCTATGAATTTCATCATCATGACATTGCAAAGTACTTTACATACATTTTTTCACTGAGTCCCTCAGCAATCATCTGATGTTAACCCTATTTTATAAAGCA
Organism: Macrotis lagotis; assembly: GCF_037893015.1. NCBI lineage: Eukaryota > Metazoa > Chordata > Mammalia > Peramelemorphia > Peramelidae > Macrotis > Macrotis lagotis. The sequence continues at coordinate 137,422,519 of NC_133664.1, read as the reverse complement.
GAAAAACAAAAAGAGAGAGTGATTTACTTGACCAGAGTCCCACAGTCAGGAAGCTTCTGAGGTCAGATTTGAATATAAGTCACTATGCTATCTAGCTTCCTTATATCAGACAATGCCAATTTCATGACAAACATTGCTACCCACCAGGAGGACTGAGTTCAGGATTTCCCACACACACAGATGGAGAGCTGAGCACTAATTTTCTTCACCGTTTTTACAATGTTACTTCTACTTAGGAGAGAGTCTTATAGAATACTTATTTTGATAATTTTTTGAAATATATTAAAATTTCACTAAGTAGTACTTTGAAATTAACAATGAAATTTACAGTGAATCTGAAATTCTGATTCTTTGACTGTATAGGATCTTACTGAGGAATGTACTCTAAAATCAGAAGGTGCTTTAAGGCTCAAAAATTATTCACTTCTTGGAATCTAGTAACTGATTATTATACACCTAACAGTCAATAATTATCAAATACTTGCTTTATGATATGTATATCAGATATAAACAGAAGCAACAGACTTTGACATATTATTGTGAATAATACTGTAAACTATTTGGGATTATTATCAATATATATATATATATATATATATATATATATATATACTGTTATATACTTGGAGGTAAAAACAAATCATTTTCCTATGACTATTTTCTATTATTCACTCTACACTAAATCATATTGGACTTTCAATAATCTTCTGAAATGGTGAGGTTTTTATTGTAATCAGAGATTAAAGATTAAACCATCATGTCAGGTCTCAGGATTGCAGACTTTTTCTATTTACTTTCTTTTACCTAATTATCTCAGATGCCCCCTTTCCATTGCAGAATCATAAGAAACATGTCAGATGATATAAAAATCTTTCTTATAGAGTGTAAGCTTCCTGAGGGCAGGGACTATCTTATTTGTGAATTTGTATCTCCAGTCAGTTCCTAGTATATTATCGGTAATTAATGAATGCCTTTTGATTTATTAACAAATTCCTGCAAAAATCATCATATAGGAAACATTTTTTCCACCATTCAATTTGTGATAATAGCCTTTACCTGACAAAAACACAGTTATTTGGTCAGTTTTATTTTTCCTCATAAAATCCCATGGTGATTGGGGCAAGATCTGACCTGTTGACCAACACATATTTCCTGTTTGAAAAAAATAGAATAAATGTTGAAGGGAAAATGTATTATTATTATTATTATTATTATTATTATTATTATTATTATTGTCATCATTGTTTATTTGTGTATCATTTAGTAAAATGTATGAATTCATTTGACATTTGAAGGCAGGCTAATAATCAAGTTCTTAGTCATATAAAAATAAATTAAGGTAAGTGCCAGGCAAGTGTCCCCTCACCAGACTCATTCACTGAATGAGCTTCTCTTCAAGTCTTGATTAATGCTTAGAGTAAAGCACTATATTTTCTGCCCTATCAATCACCATTGGTGGAGGAATGCTTAAAATTGATGGTTCCATCACTTCAGATAAGGCACAAACAAAAATGGTTATGGCAAGAGTTAATAGCCAGAGGTAAGGGGCTCAGAAGAGCATTCACTCTGGTGTGGGAATGGTTGTTAAGAGAACATGGTGGGACAGCTAGGTGGCACAGTAGAAAGAGCAATAAACCTGGAGTCCAGGAATACCTGAATTCAAATCTGGCCTTAGATACTAATAATAATCTAGCTGTGTGACTTGGGCAAGTCACTTAACCCCATTGTCTTGCAAAAGCAAACAAAAAAGAACATGAGCAAACCAAAAGAGCTACTCAAAGACAGATTTTGAACCCAGGTCTGTCTGACTCCAACTCCAGAACCCTACTTCCACTATATACATCCTCAAAAATCTAAAATGAGAACTAGATTTTGAGATTTTGTTCTCAGTCTTATAAGATGGCACCCATAATATGACCATTTGGTTTATAATCAGCTATAAAAAACAAATATACTGCAAAGCCTCAAAAAGTTTAATTATTTAAATATTATTTGACTCATAAAAATATCTTTCATACAAGAAGACTGTTTTAGGTAACAGACATTTTATACCAACACAAATTACTCAGAGACAGCAACTATTCCTTAATAGGCACTGAATATGCTTGATCAACAAATTATAAATTGTACTTCACACCCCTCAGATAATAAAAAGGAGGCCCCAAATTTAACATTTTTCTTCTTGCAAGACTTTAGCTACCGAGTTTGATGGATCGGACGCTGCTCAGATTTAGGCCGAGGCTGGATTCAGTAGTGTTATTAAGTGTCAAGTCCTCCAGACTTCTCCATTCATCAGAAGAGATTGCCTGGAAATGGTTTGTCAGAGACTGACTCACTGCTTTTGAAAGATCATCCCATGTTGTCTGTTTGCGGATATTTAAAGCACATATTGTGTTTTCAGTTTCAAAATCATCGGAACCATGGTTGACTGGTTGTTTTTCACTAATTGAGATTCTTAAGGGTATTTTAAGAGCATCTGTTAAGACAATCAGAGAATTTAAAGACAAAATATGAGAGGAAAAAAGTGACAGTGAAAAAGATTAAGTAAGTCTAAATAAAACTGGTTATTTGAAAAAATTTAGCTATCACAAAGTTTTAAATAGTATTCAATTAAATTTATGTGGAATTGTGTGTACTGTGGATGCCACCTCTTTAAATCTGGCTTTTTTTCTCCAGAGTTACTTTTCTTATACTAATACATAAATGACTCTCATCTATATTCTCTTTTTCATCCTTTCACTCTCATTCTGGTTACAAAATCATAGATCAGAGTAGAAGGGGTTTCAAAAAAGAAACTAGAGTATTATTCACATTTTTAAAAATGATAGTTTAAATTGCTTGCCAAAATTGCATGAATGATAGAGGAAGGGAACAAGGACTCAGGAAGATTTGGTTTTCTGACTCCTTATGTGATGTTCTCTGTTGTTATGAACCCTTAATTCTAGTGCCTCCCTCTAACAATTATTTCCTTTTTATCTTACATATTTGTTGCATATTGTCTCCCCTGATATACTGTAAACTCCTTGAGGGCAGGTTCTTTCTTTTGTCTCTTATGATATTTCTTTTTTTTTAGTAATGTGTCAAATAATAGGTACTTTATAAATATTGATTGATTATACCATTGTTTGACTCACAGCTGCCTACAAAAGATTACATGTAAATTATCTTTCCAATATTTCCAAAGATGATCAACATCTTTCACAATTTCATACTCCTTATTTTCTCTTTTAATACTGATCCTTCTAATCTAAAAGGCTCATTAACTGAGTGATTCATCTGACTCTTTTCTTGCTGTAGCCAAAGGCATTATTTATACAGATTGTTTTCCTCCTGATTTGTTTTTTCACTTTTTCTCCTTAAGTTGAATGCTTGATTACCTCATACCTGAATTGTTTTATTATTTCATACCTGAATAGCTTCTTAATGATCTCTTTTTTGCTTCCAATCTCTCTCTATTCCAATCCATCCTAAAGAGATGCCTGAATAATGTTCTTCAAACACTATTCATCATATACTTTTCCTACTCAATATACAATCTATAATGACTTTCCTTTAATGATCATTTTAAATCTAGGATTCTAAACCTGCAATTCTCACTCTTCCATCAACTGGCCCCTCTCACCAACATGACTTCTTATCACTTTATTTTTCTTCACAAACCCTCAACAACTCCTCTTTTCCTACAACCCCAAGTCAAATCACTTGCCACTTTCCACATAACTAACTAGCTACCAGTTTCCTTTGCATATTCTAATTCACTTTCTCCTATTTTTCCATTTGCCTGTTTGTATGACTTCATTCAAAATCCTCTCTACTACAACTTTGGATCAATGCCTGTTTCTACTCTCTCCTCACTCTTAATTTAGTACTGTATTGTGTGTACTGTTACTTGCTTTTGTTTTAGTTGTTGCATGTTGTTAATTCCCAATTGAACTATAATGCTTTGAGACCAAAAGTTTCCTGCCTTTTGTTTTTCCTTTGTAATTCTCCCACAATATGCATATGGGAAATGTTCAATGAATACATACTGTCTTAATTTGTTTTTCATATGGCATAAGTTAAATAATGAAATCATAAAGTATTAAGAATAAGTTATTAAACAGTCAAAATGGTGGCTTTCCTATTTCTCATTTTCTTTCTTAGTTGAGCTTTAGACTACATGTAATAAAAATCTGACATGAATAGAGAATCATTGAATAGAAGTTATTTACTATTTACACAAAAAGTTTGCTCAGCTTCTAAATATGAATAATAACATACATATATATATATATGACCTAGAAATCTAAATGTCAAAAATATTTTTAAGGAAAATTTTTCTAATAGAAAAACTATGAATTTAAAAAGAGAATCCTGTATTTTCTCCCTCTTATTAGTCCTCAGGTAAAGAAGTTTTTTTAATGTAGTCTGTATAATTTCTCTTTTCTTGAAATGTTTTATTATACACATAAACCCTGAAACATACAGAAAAGATTTTAAAATTGTATTTAACGAAACTAAAATCAACTTCCACAAAGTAATATCAAACATATTTGTGTATATGGCTTCTTATTTTCTGAATATTTTATTTTATTATGTTTTGTTAAGCTTACTATTTTTATGATTACAAATTATAAAATATTATACTTCCTCATTGTGTATTACTTTGTTTAGCTGTAGCCTTATCACCTTGAATATGTTTGACCTCAACTCTTACTCTCTAAAAGAACAAAAGTTAAAAAATCTACATGCTTGGGATGAAGATAAAAGCATAAGGTCATTAGTTTGGCTGCTGCTAAATTACAAAAGAATCAAGTAATCCAGAAAATAATCATGTATTGGTATGCAATTCTAATGCTGGTACCAAAGAGTCTAAATAAATATGTCAAATAAATAATTAAAAACAACTAAATAAATAAATAAATGTTGGGGTTTGAGACCCTGGGCAAATCACTTAACTTCTTACACCATTGAAGAAAATCCCTTGGATATATTTATAAATAAAAGACTGGTTATAAGGTACACAATGGGACACTGCCTGCTGAGATTCCAGTTCCTTAAAATATTTCAATGGGACACTGCCTGCTGAGATTCCAGTTCCTTAAAATATTTCAATTAGGGACTTTAGAGATTACCTAGTCCAATTCTTTCATTCTGAAGATAAGGCAGCTAGGTGGCACAATGGATAGAACATAACCTTGGAGTCAGGAAGATGGGAGTTTAAATCCAGCCTCACACTTGCTACTTACTTACTAGCTGTGTGATTTTGGGCAGGTGACATAACCCTGATTGCCTCCCATCCAGGGACATCTCCAGTCATCCTGATGACTTAGTACAGCAGCCCCTCACTCAAATCCAAATAATGTGCTTATCATGACATCACCTCCCTGATATTGTGGTCTTCTTCAAAAATGAAGGACAAACATTATTATAAGGAAACTAAAGTTTAGAGCACTGGCCCTGGAGTCAGGAGTACCTGAGTTCAAATCCAGTCTCAGACACTTAATAATAATTTACCTAGCTGTGTGGCCTTGGGCAAGCTACTTAACCCCATTGCCTTGCAAAAACAAAACAAAACAAAACAAAACACAAAAAACAAAAACTGAAGTTTAGAGAAGCAACTTGCCCAAGGTCATTGAATGAGACAGTGGCAGGCTACTCAGTCATTGTTGCTGTCATGCTAAAAATCCATACAATTAAGAAATCTGAAGAGGAAGAAGAAATAAAATCAATATTTGGTTGATGTCACTTCTTAGGTGATTAAAAAAAATAGCCCTGGATGAACAATAGGAACTTATTCTAATATAGTAATTTTATAAACATTCTAATAGTTATTTTATAATTTCAAGATGGAAACAGTAGCCATATTTAAAAATAAAATGAAATAGGTTTGTATTACTTAGGGTACTGGCATTAAGAATCAAATGAGAAAACTGTGGTTGCTTTCCATTCTCCCCCAGGCTCCAGAATTGTAAATATTTCATCATGAGATAGCTATAAAATGTCACTCACTCAAGTTCTCTAGGAGATGTTTGCAGTCATCAGTAGCAACATCATGCACAGTCCGATTGCACTTATCTCTCTTTTCAGCCTCAAGTCCACCATGGCTACATAAAATTTCTAGGCAATTCTGTAATGATAAGAGCTCAATTACTTGCTAGACTAATGAAATTAGCTTAAGTTATGTTCCCAAGAGAAATGTTATTTGCTTGCTGGAAGTCACCCTGGCAATCTTTCATTGCTAGCTTCCAAAATATGCCGAATAAGTCAGTGTCAACAAAGGCTGATGGTGAGGAGGCAAGGAGTACTTCATTGGGATGCGAATTTCACAAGAAAAGTCTTTCAGGTTTCAAGTGATTAAAAAAAAATTAAGTGAGAATGCTTAACAATTTATTTATGAGAAAACTTTAGTGAAGAAAGCAACTAAAAATTCCTGGCAAAACGCTCTGTTTTGCAGTACTATAGCAATACAAAGTCAAAGGCTGGTGGCAGAAGCATACACCTTTACTTGCCACTCTCCCTGCCACCCAACTTGTGATGGCTCTCTATACAACTGTTATAAAAATATCTACACTTGTCAGACAAAATTTAGGAATATTCTGCTTCACATTTGCTTTCCTTCTGAAAGCTACGAAAGCCTGGAAACAAAAGACCTCTCTTGTACTTGAGAATACATTGGATTTGTCTTACTGAATTGATTGTGCTTCTCCCATCACTTATAAGAATATTCTCTCTATACTACTACGTTCAGTAGCTTTAGTTATGTGTAACTCTTCATAACCCTGTTTGGGGTTTTGCTGGCAAATAATGGGGATGATATGCCATTTCCTTCTCCAGCTCATTTTACAGATGAGGAAACTGAAACCAACATGGTTAAGTGACTTGCCCAGGGTCACACAACTAGTAAATATCTGAGGCCAGATTTGAACTCAGAAAGATGGGCTGATTCCAATCTCCACATTTTATCCACTGTATCATCTAGCTGCCCAAAGATGCTAGATTGGTTTACCATTTTGTTTTCCAACTCATTTTACATTGAGAAAACTGGAGCAATCAAGGTAAAATGACTTACCCAGGATCACACAGGTAGGCCAGTTTTGAATTCAGGTCTCACTAACTCAGGCCTGTAACTATATTCACTGTGCCACCTAACTGCCAATTTTTATATGGTAGCTGCTTAATTAACATTCAAGGCTGAAGATAGTCCTGAATGGTGTCCTTTGAAAATGCAAGCAGAGAGAATGGAAGATTAATTTCTATGAGGACCTTCACATGTTTGAATTCCAAAGTGGTAAACCATTTTTATAAAATTTTAGCAGATCAAAGACATCTCATTAGACATTTAAAATTAGTTAATGAGAGATAAGTATTTTGATCTCTCCTGAGTAGTAGGTGTCTCCCAACTAGAGTTATATTTTATCTGTTCTTTTATTTGTCTTTTATTTAAATGTTGTCTTCCTCATTAGAAATTAAATTATTTGAGGGCAGGGGCTGTATCCCGAGAGCTTACTTTAATATCTGGCATATAATAAGTTGCTTGTTAATTTATTTTGGTCATATACAGCTTAAAAAGTCAGTGGTAGAGAGGGAAATTTGCATCCAAATTTCAAAAACTATTATTGTCATAGACTATTATCTACCAAATGTTATGTTTAGCCATGTCCAACTCTTCATGACTTCAATTCATGTCTTCTTAACAAGGTAACTAAAGTGTCTTGCATTTCCTTCTCCAGTTCATTTTAAAAAATGAAGAAACTAAGACCAACATGGTTTAGTGAGCTGCCCAGGTCATGTAGTTAGCAAGTGTCTAAAACTAGATTTGAACTCAGGAAGATGAATCTTCCTGACTCCAGAACTGATACTCTATTCACTCACATCACCTACCTGCTGCCCTTTGGTTGGAAAAAGAGGATTTGGGTTCAAATTCTGGTTCTAGTAGAGCATAAGAGACGAGGTCAAACATGTTCAAGTTGATAAGCCTATTGCTATATAAAGTGATGCAGAATAAGGAAAGCACATTCAGAAGTTTAATATTGCACCAAGACAATGGAGAGAAACTAGGAAGGTCTTGGAGTTTTTCTCAGTCTCTCTCTGAAACAATTTTAAATGAAGTCTCTAAGCAGACCCTAAAGTGACAGAACCTATCAAAAGACAGAGTGAAACAACTTTTCAGCAAGATATCTTGGAAGCTCTTTAGGAAGGGTAAAAGAGGAGTACAGCTCCATCTAGGCAGGGAAACCAGGAAGTCAAACAAAGGCTTTTAGCCACAGTGTAGCTTGAAAATCAAATCACCTGGGTCTAGACTCAGCAGGCCAGTGGTACAAAAGGCCAGCAGTGAGGGTCAGAGCCCCAGTGTGAAAGGCATACTTCCAATCCTGGAACACTAGTACAACAGGCAGGACTGGATCTGGTTACTCTGATGCGGGGAACAAGCCATGTGACCTGAGAATCCAGTACGGGAAGCCAGGGAACAAACCCCTGGTCCCCAGCACAAAAAGCTTGGGACTATGCTCTTGTTGCTTCAGGAGCAGAGCTCAACTTTTAAAATCCCCAAAAGAATGCTAACCATAGAAAACTACTATGAAAGATCAAGATACCGTCTCAAAAGAGGAAAGCAGTAACAAAATGTTTACATGTAAAAACTTCAAAGGGGATTATGAATTGGTCTCAAATTCAAAAAGTTCTCTTGGAAGAACTCAAAAAGAATTTTAAAAACCAAAGAAGAGGACAAAAATTAAGAAAAGAATTGAAAGTCATGCAGGGGGGCGGCTAGGTGGCACAGTAGATAAAGCACTGACCCTGGAGTCAGGAGTACTGAACAGGGTTCAAATCCGGTCTCAGACACTTAATAATTACCTAGCTGTGTGGCCTTGGGCAAGCCACTTAACCCCATTTGCCTTGCAAAAAAAAAAAAGTCATTCAGGGAAATTATGTAAAATTGCAAAAAGAAACACAAAAATTGACTGAAGAAAACACTACCATTAAAGTAGAATTGCACAAATTGGGAAAAAAACACAACTCCTTTAAACATAGAATTCCCTAGAAAAGGGAACACAAAAGCTAATTGAAGAAAATAAAACTTTAAAAATTAAAACCGAAGTAGAAAGCAATGACTCTATGAAAAACATCAATAATCCATTAAACAAAACCAAAAGACTGGAAAAATAGAAGAGAATGTAATTTTAGGAAAAATAACATTCTCTTCTATTTTGGAGAATTTGGAGAAAAAAACTCATGACCTATTGGTCTACCTGAGAGACATAAGTTAAAAAAAGACCCTGGCAATGCCTTTCAGGAAATGATCAAGGAAAATTAGGGAAATTATGTAAAATTGCAAAAAGAAACACAAAAATTGACTGAAGAAAACGCTACCATTAAAGTAGAATTGCACAAATTGGGAAAAAAACACAACTCCTTTAAACATAGAATTCTCTAGAAAAGGGAACACAAAAGCTAATTGAAGAAAATAAAACTTTAAAAATTAAAACCGAAGTAGAAAGCAATGACTCTATGAAAAAACATCAATAATCCATTAAACAAAACCAAAAGACTGGAAAAATAGAAGAGAATGTAATTTTAGGAAAAATAACATTCTCTTCTATTTTGGAGAATTTGGAGAAAAAAACTCATGACCTATTGGTCTACCTGAGAGACATAAGTTAAAAAAAGACCCTGGCAATGCCTTTCAGGAAATGATCAAGGAAAATTTGATATCCTTAATATCCTAGAAGGTTAAAAAAATAGTCCTTGAAAGAATCCACTGCAGAAAGAAAACCCAAAATAAAAAGTCCAAGGAATATTGTAGCCAAATAGAAGAACTGTCAATGAAAGGAGAAAATAGTGTAAACAGCTAAACAGAAATAATTCTTATATCAAGGAACCACAGTTAGGAGTGGTAGGATTTAGCAACTTCAACATTAAAGGATGAGAGGACTTAGAGCATGATATTCCAGAGGGCTAGGGAGCTTGGATTACAAACAAGAATCAGGTATCCTGCAAAATTCAGCATATTCTTTGGGGGGGGGGGGGAGATGGACTTTCAATGAAATAAAGGCATTTTCAACCTTACCTGATAAAAAGACCAGAACTGAACAGATAATTTGATCTTCAAATGCAAGACTTAAGAGATGCAAAAAAAAGGTAAACAACAAAAAAAAATTGCTTGTCTATAAGACTAAAAGCAATTCTTTAGAACTGATTTCTCTTAGGGTATAAGACAAGTATAAAACAAGACATGAGAAAAAGGAGTACTGGGAGAAGTGGGAGGGGGCAGAAGAGGGCAAATAGCATTACAAGAAGAGGTACAAAGGACCTATTACAGTAGAGGAAAAGAAGGGAGGGTGTGAGCATTGAATGCATCTTACTTTTGAAAGATTTGGCTCTCTTTGAAGATAAATATACAGTTTTATACTACTGGACAGGAAAGTAGGAGGGGAAAGGGAAAGAAAAGGCAATACAGAATTAATAATCATAACTGTGGATGTGAATGAGATGAATTCTTTCATAAAATGGAAGTGGAAAACAGAGTGGATTAAAAACAAGAATCCCACAAAGAATTGTTTACAAGAAACACATCTGAAGTGGACTGAGCAGCAGCCCTGGAGTCAGGAGTGCCTGAGTTCAAATCCAGTCTCAGACACTTAATAATTACCTAGTGTGTGGCCTTGGGCAAGCCACTTAACCCCATTGCCTTGCCAAAAAAAAAAAAGCTAAAAAGGACAAGGAAGGAAACTATAAAAGATACCAAGGGAAATGAAGTTGTATCAATAATGAATGCAGGCACCAAATGGTATAAGAACCCAATACTTGAGGGAAAACTAAATGAATTACAGGAAGACACAGAGAACAAAACTATATTCGTGAGGGACCTCAACCTCCCTCTCAGAATTAGATAAATCTAAGCACAAAATAAACAAGAAGAAATTGAGGTGAATAGAATTTTAGAAAAGTTAGATAAGATAGACCTCTAGAAAATATTGCTTGAGGACACAGTATCAAATAACAAATCATAAAAAATTCAATAATTACATCCAAGACAACAATGACAATGAGACATCATACCCAAACAACTTGGTTGCAGTCAAAGAAGATTGTAGGGGAAATTTTATATCTTTAATGCTTACATGAATAAAACAGAGAAAGGAAATCAGAACTGAGCATGCAACTAAAAAAAGGTAGGAAAGAACAAATGAAAAATTCCTAATTAAAAACCAAAATAGAAATTCTGAAAATCAAGAGAAGTTTAATAAAATTGAAAGAAAGAAAACTTTTCAACTAATAAATAAAACTGAGTTGCTTTTATGAAAAAAAAAGAACCAATAAAATAGAAAAGCCTTTGACTAATTTGATTTAAAAAAAAAGAAAACCAATCAAAAGAGAAAAGAGTGAATTCACCAATGAGGAAGAACTTAAAATAATACTTCAGAACCATTTTGCCAATAAATTTGATAATATAAGTGGATGAATATTTATAAAAGTATAAATTGTCCAGATTAACAGAAGAGGAATTAAAAGACTTAAAATAATTCCATTTCATAAAAAATAAATTGAGTAAGCCATATATATATATATATATATATATATATATATATATATATATATATATATTTGATTCTTTAAATGTTTGCTAGAATTAACTTGCAAATCCATCTGATCATGGAGATTTTTTCTCATGGAGTTCTTTGGAGGCAATAACCATAGACTCAATTTAAAATAAAATATTAGCTAAGACACTACTGCAAGTTATCACTAGGAAAAGACACTGTGATCAATAAGGTAGGATTTATTCCAGGTATGCACACCTGAGCCTATGGTTGTTGCCTCTACATAAGGTAATGTAAAGTTCTAGAATAGATAGGGTTCTAGAATATGGTAAGGTTCTAGAATAGAAGAGCAATGAAACAATAACAACAATACATCTTAGTTTATCAGTGATTTGGCAGATTGCGTGGAAAGAAGACAAAAAAAACCTTGTGAGGTCTCCTAGGAAGCTGCTCTAGCAATTTAGGTGGTGAAAGGTTGATCTAAGTTGGTTCAATTCAATATGCTAAGTATTTATTAAATGTCTACTATGTGTCAATACTATTCTAAGTCCTAAGGATACAAAGACAAAAAGAAATCAAATAACAATGGTCCATACTATCAGCAACTCTGCATCCTATTTGGAGATAAAAGAAAAAAAAAGATCAAGAATGGAAAGGGAGAAGTGAGTTCAAATTTATTGTGAGGGAATCATAAGGACATTTGGAGGCAAACCTGAATGTAAAGGATAAAAGAAAGAGAAAAGTCACATGATACAATGCTGTAGTACAGTAGAAACAGCATTGGCTATGGAATCAGGAAATCTGGATTTGTATCCTGTTTCCATCACATACTAGTAGTATCAATTTTGCAACGCATTTCATCTTTTCCTATTTGGAAGCATTTTTTAAAACACCTAATACCACATCTGTTAGGTACTAGGGATGTAAAAATGAAATAATTAAATGCTCTTAAGGAGCTTACATTCTACTGGGGGAGACAGTATGTATATAAGTATATACAAAAATGTATGCACAATAAACATGTGGCAATTTTCTTTTAGGAGATGATTCCAGTAGCTGGAAGAATCAGGGAAAATTTCATATAGAAGATACTACTTAATGCTACTTTTCAGGGAAATTAGGACATCTAAGAGAGGGAGATGAGGAAGGAGGTAGTGCATTCTACACAGAGAACCTCTACACAGTTTCCATATCTACAGAATCCAAAAATCTATATTGACAGCTTTTTAGAGCTAGGGAAACAAAACCTTAGATACATCTAGTCCTAGCCTTTGACTTTTCAGAAAAGCAAACTGGTATGCAATGAAGTAAAAAATAGTTAAGTAGTAGCAGAGCCAAAAACTCAAACTCAAGTCTCCAGAACCTTAGTATAGCTATCTTTCTTCTATATCACACTATTTATACTTACAGAATTAAAAGAACTGAAATAACTAATGTAAATCATTTTGTAGGGTACTCTAAGAAGGCCAATTATTATCAGTCTTTCAAGGCTTTTAACTTGGAAGGCTGGAAAAAAACAAGGACACTTCTGGAAGAAAGCTGTAAGTTTGGGTAGAGCTATGTATACCTCTGAAGAAACAACTGGCTAAGCCTAGAATTCTCTCTAGACAATTGGAAATGTATTTTGGGAGCATGAGTCATTTTAGTTCTAGAGATAAAGATCTGACACTCATTAGCATTGAGCAGCTAATCAAAACCTCAAGTGTGGAAAAAGGAGTGATAGGAGGAAGAGTATCCTCTGTGGCACACTGAATAAGGAAGTCAGAGAAAGAAGAGCAAAATATGTTCAGAGATGGGGAAATCTTAAAAATTATTTAAAGCTAAAAAAAGAGAATTTAGAAGAGTATGTGAGCAATAGAGACAAGTGGTGAATGAAGAAGGAAGAATGAAAGCAAGAAAATAAGGAGCTATTCAGTGCTTACTATCTGCCAAACCTGTGCTAGATGCTTTACAAATATTATCTCTTTTGATCCCCAAAACAGCTCTGGGAGATAGTGCTACTTTTATACTCATCTTTACAGTAAAGGAAACAGAAACAGGCAAAGGTTAAGTGACTTACCCAGAGTCACACAGCTAGTAATTGCTTAGGAACTAAATTGACTTCATTTCTTCCTAATGCCAAGATCATTGTTCTACCTAACATGTTTCTGAAGCACTAGAAGACTGAGAATGAGAAGATGTGAGAATTTGGCAAAATGGAATCTTGAGAACTCTAATCTATGGTTCAACATCAGGAAACATGCAAATCAGAAGGTAGAAGTCATACTATAACTTCCTCAAGGGAGAAATTAAAACTCTAAAGTATCTGTTCAATATCTGCTTCTTTTACTAGAAGTGATATAACAGAGTACTGATAATTAAACATATAATCACACAGCTATGCCTCCTTTCCCTTTATGTTGAATAACTGAAAATGGGGTGGACGCAATCTCTATACAACAGATATTAGGAGAGTACTCCTATTACCAAACAATCTGCTATCTGATATATTCATAGCTTTACCCCAAGAAAAGCTAATGATGGCTTTAAAAAGAGGAGAGGAGAATAACCAGACTACATCACCTTAAAATCTGGTTCTTGGATTTACAGCATAAGACCTGATGAATATGAAAGAACACATAATGTTTTCAATTTGCTGTACTATTCTATTAAAATATTCTAGCTATGACTAGTCAGAAAGGTAAGATATTTAATTTTTCCAAGAGGAGAGGGACTTTGTTCTAGATAAAATTTTCTTGAGCTGATGAAGCTTCCTTACTTCAACTCAGTCAAAATTTTTTCTTAAGGGGGTAGTGTGTTTGTACTTTCCCTTTAATGGTAAAATAAACATGGAAGGCAGTGAGAATCCATGGAAATAGTCATGAAAAGAACCAAAGTTTTAGCTCCAGCTCTGCCACTATCTCAGGCAAGTTAGAACCTTATTGGACTTTAGCTTTTCATTTGTGAAATGATCACCAAGGTTCTTGCCAACTCTGAAATTTTATGATGCTTCAAACTTTTATGCTTTATGACCTTCAAATTCTTCCATTTATACCCCCCCTTTCTCTCACACATGTTACATAGCTATTATAAGGTAGATGTGTTTTATGATCTCAAGTATTTAAATTCATTGTTCTGAGAAAGGGCTCATAAGTTCAGCTGACTCTGAAATAGTTTTAGGACATCCTGTACTCCCCCCAAAAGAATAAGAATCCCTGTTGTTGAAGGAAGAATATTTCAGAGTAAAATAATTATTATGTATTACTATCTGAAGGTTTATGCAATGCTAAATAGGAACGTAGATGGCACAATGGATGGAGTACAGGAAGAGAGGTCAAAAAGATTCATCTTTGCGAGATCAAATCTAGCCTCAGACTCTTACTAGCTGTCTGGCTGGACAAATCTCTCAATTCTGCTTGCCTCAGTTTCCTCATCTGTAAAATGAACTGGAGAAAGAAATGACATATCATCCCAGAATCTCTATCAAGAAACCACCAAATAAGGTCACAAAGAGTTGTACCCAACTGAAACTACTAAACAACAACAATAGTTTTAAAATTTTGCCTCCAAAACTACATATATAGTAACCCTCTAAAGAAGAAGCACACATGGACTTGTGGAAAATGCCTCATGGGGATAGAACTGATCATCATTATTGAATAAATGTGTATTTGCATACTAATTTTCTCTCCTGTAAAATCTTCACTTGAATCTTCTGACATTTACACAATTGAATTATTGTACATTCAACTTTGGGGGCATTTACTATGTACCATTTTTAAGACTTTGATCTTAAACAATGACTAAGGCTGCAAATAACACCTTAACCTAAAGCACTGCTTTTCTTTCAAATTGATCATAGGACTTCCTCTAATAACACCAATTCAATTGGAAAGAGAGATCATTTGCATTTTTACAGGATCCCAATAAAGGTATGTAACACAACCAGGGAGTTATGGAATAAGAAGGAAAGAAAATACAAGCCTCCAACCTAAGTGGAATCTTTCTATTTGGCCACAAACTAAAAACCAACCCCAGTCTGATTTGGATATCTTTCCCCCATGTTATGAGCATTAGGAAATATTTCCAAATAACCCACACATTTCCTACTAAAATCTCTACCCACAAATTCCAAGAAGAGGAGGAGATTTAAGGAATGACTCTGCTTCTTATTTCCTTTCCTTCATGCTCCAGTCCCCAATAAAGGTCTTTTGAATGTCAAGGGAACTTTTCTTTAATTCCTAAGAGTAATCTGCAAAAACCCCTCTCTATCAATATAAACATGTAGAAATATTTTATCCCCAACAAATCATTTGAGAAGAAGCTGCATTAAAGGAACACACCTTAAGGCCTTTTGATGCAGCTATATGGGCAGCAGTCCAGCCTTCTTTGTCAGCATGGTTGATGAGATCTGTAGGAACAACAGGCTTGGCTCTACAGTTGGAATTCTCCTCTCTGCAATCCAAGTCAAAAAAGCCTGAATCTGGCTCCATATCACTCATAAGGTTTCCATTATTAGGTACCCCATAGTACATAAGGAGCTTCAGGCCGTCCACATTACCAGAATCCACAGCAGCATGAATTGGGGTCCAACCATCCTGAAAATAAAAATTCAAGGTGGGGAAAATTTATAAAATAGTCTACTATATTATTTATCCAAGTCCCGTTCCAAGTTCATCTTTAATGAGCTTTTAGGATGTGTTTGTAAGCTAGAAAAGTATGAGTTCCAATCATGTCTAGCAGGATGGGCTGAAGTGATTTGGCCTTAGTTAGTTATGTTTCCCATTTTGCCATGATAAAAATTGTCTCCCATTTTTCCACTTCAGACAAAGAAGTCTATTAGAGAACAACCAGATGAGCAATGGCTAGTATCAAAAACATTTCCAAATGAGAACACAATCAGAGCAATAGGATGCTGAAAGGACTGGAAACAGTGCAACCTAAGAAGTTGAAGAATTGTGGAAGTTTAGGTTGAACAAATGATAGTGTTCATATGTAGAAGGGGTATCCTGATAGCTATTTTCAAGTATTTGAAGGATAGTTAAGAAGGATTTGGCTGATATATTTTGCCCCAGAAGGCAAGATAACTAAGAACAATGAATGGAAGCTGCAAGCTGCTTTTAGCATAAAGGAAAAATCCTACAAGAATGAGAGCCCTACACAATTGGTATGAGTTGCTGGAATAGGGAGTGAGTTCCCCGTCTCTGAATGATTTCCAGCAAATTTCTGTTCATTTATAGGTTAGATTTGATAAGCCCCTTCTGAAAACCCCTTCTAAAATTCTAAAATTTATTCACAATATCTTGCTATTATTTAGAATACAAGAATAACTTGTATTCTTTGAGAAAAGAAACTATCTTTTTTTTAAGGGTTTTTTTTTTCCAAGGCAATGCGGTTAAGTGGTTTGCCCAAGACCACACAGCTAGGTAATTATTAAGTATCTGAGGCCAGATTTGAACTCAGGCACTCCTGACTCCAAGGTCACCTAGGTGCCACTTAGCTGTCCCTAGAAACTATCTTTTTTTAAAAAAAATAGCTATCACCTAATAGAGTAGGTGATTAATAAATTGAATAAAAAAACTGAAAATGGATGTTTTTACCTCTCCCTGTTCTTTTAGCTGCTAATCCTAGATGAAGTCAGTAGATAAGAAAAGACCAAAGCTAGAGGGGAACTCAGTAAATGAGTCAACATTCTTCATGTTCCAGGTAAGTTAATAACATCATGATTCAGTCTTTGTCAAGTTGCTAATACTGTTCTCAGCAGTGAGGCACAAGGCAAAGAGCCTATCCCTGACAACTAGAATGACATGGTCTCAAAGCCTACACTTAGGGCAATGTGAACAATAGCAAATTCTTTCTCCTCATCAATTTATAAGATGTAGATAATATGAGCATTATCTACCCCAGAAGCAAGTTGTTATATGAATGAAATAATGTATGCCAAGTGCTTTGTAAGCCCTCAAGATTTATAGAGAGATAAGCTATTATTTTTTTTTGGTGGGGGGGGGAAGAGGTTATTAACATTTCTTTCAAAAAGTTAGTGTTAGCTCTTTCTTGGATTACTTTATTGAAGGTAAGCAACTGCTCCTAGAAAAATATCTCATCTTCCAATCTCCTTTAATATGTCCTTATATTAAAAGGCTAAAGTAAGACTTAATTACTCCTCTCAGTCCCATGATTTGCACTATTTTATCAATCTGTATGCTTCAGATTCTTTACCCTCAAGGTGCCCCACACTATTGATATCTTAAATGATTTATCCCCTGCTCTCCAAAACTAAGAAAGCTTGATAATGCATTATTTTCATATAATCATCCTATAGTTCATTTACTTTCATTTCTAAATCAGAATTAAGGGGCAGTTAGGTGATGCAGCAGGCAAAGCAGTTTTTTTTGTGGGTCATTTTTCAGTTATGTTTAACTTTTTAAAATTTTTCTTGGCAAAGAGACTGGAATGAGGCAAACAGGGTTAAGTGACTTGCCCAGGGTCACACAATTAATAGAGAGAGTGCCAGGTATGAAATAAAAAGACTCATCTTTCTGAGTTCTGTTTGCCTCAGTTTCTCATCTGTAAAACTAGTTGGAGGAGGAAACAGCAAACCACTCTAGTACCTCTATCAAGGAAAACCCAATATGGGGTCACGGACCGAAATGAGTGAATAACAACAACCTCCTGAACTAACCATTATAGACTAAATTACAAAAGGAAAATAATTAAATGAAGTCACCAAAATTCTAAAAATGTAAATGCAAAAAATTCTATTGAAAGAAATCTACAGAATATGTGAACTGAAATGGTCAGCTCAGCCCTAACATCTCTCCTTAGCATCACCTGCTTCCCATTAGCTTAGATGATTTCATAAAATCACTTTGGATTTTTCTTTATTCCTCATTTGTTACATTCAATCAAATATCAAGACCTGTTCATTCTACTTCTAATGTTTTATATCTGCTTCCCCTGTACTAATAGAATAGTTTCCTAATTAGGTTCCCTTTCTTTAATTCATCCTTCACAAATACCTTTGCCAAAATATATGTATATGATGAACATCATAGAATCATAGATTGAGAGCTGGAAGGAATATGAGAAACCACTGAATCCAATTCTCTCATTTTAAAGATAAGGAAGATGAAGCCCAGAGAGAATAAATAAGTTGCTCAGGATCACATGTATCTGAAACAGGATTTGAATCCAAATCTTCTCAACTCTCCATCTAGGGCCCTAGTCATGCCATATCAAACCCTTAGGGTTCATGAACAAAATCCCTAAGCTAATGTTGAAAAAAGTTTTTTAGTCTCTTTCCCATCAACAATTGTAACCACATTTCACACTTTGTGTACTCTTCATTCCAGTAATAGTGAACTCCTCTTCCCTTTGGACATACAGGTAAGTTATCTCTTATACCTAGAAATCACTCTCCCCCCCCCTTTTCTATCTTTTATTCCCTAAAGTTTCAGCTCAGACCAGCTCCTTCATGATATCTTCCCTGATTCCCCCAGCTGAAGGGGTTCTGACCTTCACTGAATTTTTTTTTAGGACAATTAACAATAACAACCAAGAACACTTCTCTATGTATCTCTTCTTTGCCTCTATTATATTTTACCTTTTTCATATTTAGTTGTCTAGACTGTAAATTTCATTAAAGGGGTAGGAGAGGTATTATTGGTCTTTGTGCATATTGCCTGCTCATAGAATATAAATAAATATTTTCTGCATTGAATTAGTATGGTATAACGACATTTTTTAGCACTAAGTTTCCCAAGACACATTATGACACTCTTGATAAAGGGGAGCAGTGGTACAACTCAAAAAGTTTTATAAAATCCTCCCAGGGACAGCTAGGTAATGCAGAGGATAGAATGCCATGGCCTGGTGTCAGAGAGAACTCAATTCAAATCAACCTGGGACATTCACTATCTACATCAACCCTGGGCAAATCATTTAACTTCTATTTGCCTCAATTGTCTCATCTGCAAAATGAGAATAATTATAACATTCCTCTTATTATTAGGAAAGAAATCTGATGTAAATGAGAATTGTTTTTTATTATTAAATAATAGTAATAATAATTTTTACTTACACTGGTTTTTACATTTCGTTCTGTTCCAGCTTCCAACAACAGTTTAATACATTCATTATTTCCATTTTTACAGGCCAGGTATAGAGGTGTTTGTCCTCCTTCAGCAGCATGGTTAATGTCAGCATGATATGCAATTAGTAATTCTGCACACCTAAACATGAAAGTGAAATGAAAAAAAATTCTGTCTTTGAAAGCAAATGCATTATATGGTAAGGGTATTAAAATGAAAAAAGCAATGTCAAGTAATGGTGTACTAAAATGTATTCATTATTAATATGATGCTTATGGTCTGATATGCTATATGGTCAAATTTATTTTACAAGTTAATAGGCACACAATAGTTACAAATAAAAATAAAACTGGGGAATATACCTTATTTAGGCTGAGGAAAAATCTCAAACAAAAAATCATTTAGAGTCATGAAAATAAAAAAAATAAGCTGTGAAATTAGCAATTTTAATAAAATATGACAACCTAGCCCAAAACTTTAGGATCGTAGCTTTTTTTGCATTTAAAAATATTTAAAATAGTAGTTTTTGGAAGAATAAATCTTTTTATGTTTAATTTATAATTGTTATGTGAAATCGTTCCAGTTTGTAATTCAAAAGAGTAAAGCCTCTACGAAGTCAATGTGCTGATTATATCATATGAGAGATGAGGATGAGGGACAAAGAGTGATACCACATAACTCCACTATAAAAGGGAGAGAAAAGAGATTTGCTCTATCAAGAGGAAGGTTGAGTTCTCTGAATCAAGAAGGAATAAGACTGTAAATTCTAGATGGAAGGTGAAAATACATTTAATCTTCTTACTACACCTCTGTCTCCTGCTGAAACCCTTTACTTGGCACTGTTTAGTTTATTAAGTTTTGCCATGTAAAGAGGTTTAGTATCTTATTATTCTAAATGTATTTATTTCCCCAATACAATGGGGTGTGTACTTTGAGTCTTAAATATAACTGCACCAAGACTATTGTGCATAGGTCTTATCATGGGTCACCTGGAGGTAGAAACTAGAGGTAAGAACATAATAGGGAGATTAGAAAGTCCCAATGAGGACACAAAACTCTAGCTTCCTTCCATACATGGATCGTGGTCTTTTTGTAGATCTTCCCAATTTTTAGAAAATTTTCCCCTTTGGAAACTGCTTTCTACCTCCATGCCCTGCTGTATCCCCCTTCTGTAGAATGTAAAATCTGAAGGAACCATTTCAGTTTCTGTTTCTCAGAGATCTAGAAGTATCTTGCAAATAGTAGGAACTTAATAAATGTTAAATTGAATTGAATTTTTATACCCCCAAAAGCACTTTCTCTGCAACTGATTTTCAAAGTCTCTTTGAAGATAATTATATTAGGCAGGTTGTATTAGAAGGTTGAAAAATGACTAAAGATATAATGCCAAGGAACCATCTTTTGAAATTTTCCTGCTTAATTAATTATATACATATATATATATATATTAAATAAGAATTTATGTATCAAAATTTCAAGTTCCATAAATAAAAAGGTTCTAAAGTAATCTTTACTAAACTTAAAGGACAAAAAATATTCATGTTTCCTTTATTTCTCATAATGACCATCAGCTTTACAGTCATCATATACAGAGAAAGCTGGGTAAATAATTGTATTCTATTTTCAACATGAAAATATTGTACCCTAAATTATACCAGTTATTCAGATAACCTAATAATCTTACAGAGGCAAGCACTCCTAAGGTCATATGTATTTTGAGGAATTCATAATTATTGCTTCTGGCTTTATGTTGACCCCTTTCAGAAAAGTCAAGTTCCTGTTTCATGGTTTAAAAATAAAAACTCAAAACAGGATGAATAGTTGGGATGTAATTCTGAGTAAAATATCTGTTACCATAAGTGCTCTTCAACTGCTACAACATAATCACAAATGCTTTAAAGGTCAAGATCAGTGCAAATAAATATTTGTTTTCCTTTAAAAAATAATAATACTGCAAGTGATTTTTTATTCTGATGGGTCCCTTCAACACTTTATAGTGAGCACTACAAAATGGAATATGCTAACATAAAATATCTAAGGTAGCTATGGCTCTAGAAATGTCTAATTCATGTTAAATGTTGAACTAGGATGTCTATGTGTTCAAATATTGCAGTAGAAGAAGTTTTGGTTCCTTTGGGTTTATTTCTTTGCATTTAAGCCCTCATTCACTTAACATATTTGTTTGGTATTGACTTACATTTGGCTGGAACTCAAATGTGTAAGTAAATTGAAGGATGGGGCTCTTTTCATAAAAGAGAGAAATCTTAGAATATCACTTACTTGAAATGTCCCTGAGCAGCTGCTGAACACAAGGGTGTGAAGCCATTTTTATCAGCAGTATTAACTTGTGCTTCTGCATTCAGCAGCAATCTCACACAGTCTAAAGATTTTAACAGAAAACTACTTTAATGCCTCTAATTTGGAAGTTATGAAAAAATACACCCCCCCCAATGATATCCATGCTAAGGATATTTTCTAAAACCCACAGGTCCTGTGGATGAGCTGTTAGTCTGATAGACATGTCATGATGGATTTCTCATAACCTACATAGAAGTAGCTTCAAGGAACACTCAAATTCTCTTTCCCAATGTGACAACACAATTGAGCATTAAATCAAAATGGGAATGTTCTGTTTAAGTCTAAAACAATGCCCTCTGGTTTTAATTACTTTTCTTGATGATATGATAATAGTTGAAAATACCAGGGCTCACAAAAAAGGGCTCAAGTAACTCTGCCTTCCCCTTCCCTACTTTGTACCCTCATTTAGACATATTTTTCTGGTTGTTTTGAGAAGGGTTAGATATAGACAGTTGTCACATAAATTGAAGTCATCCTTTCACATTGTGGTTTAATAGATCTTATCACAATCAACTCATTGAAAACCTCTTCACTAAGAATAAGTATTATGCATCATCATGTATTGTGGCATTCCTTGAAGTATTTGATATTTATCTTGAAATCATTTGGAGTTGCTTCTGATTTTTAATTTATATCGTGCTTTATTTCCCCACCAGTCAATAAGTTTCCTAAAGTCAGAGACTAGTTTCTTAAATTTCTGACTCCCTCTAACTCCTAGAAGAGCACACTACACTGAGTGAACATCTCCACTTGTTGCCACATGTATATTCTATCTCAAAATGCATGCCTTCTTCTCAGGGAGGGAGACGGTGATCGAGGGAGGGAATTTTGAACTCAAAAATTATAAAAAACAAATGTTAAAATTGTTTTTAAGTGTAATTGAGGAAAAATAAAATAAAAACATTCTTTAAATAAATAAATACTTGTTGACTATTGAATTTCAACCAAGCTCTTGGCACTGTTAAAATAGTTCAGCATCAGAAGTCAGCATGATTTTATCAGTGGAAATGATACTAAAGAAGGATTAATATCTACTTTGCCACCATACTCTAAGAACCTGGGGCCTTGCCATCTGACTTGTAGTTGGAACCATCTTTCTGTGTTTTCTTCTTAACAGAGACTGTCCTGCCTTTCTACTTCTATCACTAGCATGTAGTTCAGTACTTTGCACATTGTAAAAGCTGTTTTAGTTATTTTATTCATAACAAGAAAAACTAAAAGTACTTACTAAGTATCATCTGGGTCAGGTCCTCTAGTCTAAAGCTCTGATTCAAAACAATACTCTTATTTTGGGAAGTCTCTTAGAGAAACTCTAATATTATCAAAAAATGCTCTCCTATTTGAATGTTTTAAAGTATAAGGGGGTAAAACTTAAAAAAAACCTCCTAGTTATCTGAATTACACTGTAATCATCTAAACTATATAGTTAATGCTAATTTATACATCCATGAATGCTGCAGCAGTAACCATGATAACATAGTATGGTGTGATATACTTGACTATGGTCTTATTTTTAGAAAGAACAAAAATAATTCACAGATTTTATCACCATACCATTCTGACTAATTATCACATTCAATCCTCCTAAAAAACCCAAACATCTAATTAACTATCCCCTTTGCTAAGTTGCTCTAATACACCAGAACTAGAACCTTTTCTAACTTTTAAAAATGATATTATTTAATCAGAAGTTAGAGAGGGCCTAAAACCTTTGCTTTAGTACCCATCAATTTCTTGTTATGTTGAGCAATTTCTGGCTATTTATTCAAAGATATCATAGATGGAATGATTTATTGAACTAGAAATGTACTTTGCATTGACAAGTTTTTAAAGTTAGTCCTACAGAATTCATTGGTGTTGGGAATTAAGAGGACAGAACTTGTTTTTCCATTAACTGGCAAAAGGAAAGGTATTTGGGAATAGACATACATATATATATATATACATATATATATGTATATATATATATGAGTATATATATATATATACAAAGATATAGATCTATATTCAGTTTCTCTTCCACGGAAATTTGTTACAAGGATCAAAGATATAAATGTATGCTAAAATAACAAACGATAGTAGAAACAAAATATTCTTTTATATCTAAATTGTTCTATCCCTTTAGAGATGTGAATACCTGAGGGAAGTATTGAGATATCTCATTCTTTACCTGTATGTCCATTCTTAGCAGCAGAATACAAGGCAGAAGAGCCATCTTCACAGGAGTAATTAATGTCCAGTCCTTCTTCATTAAGCAGCATTGATAATAAAGTGACATTTCCCTGGGCAGCAGCTTGCTGAAGAAGGGTGGACCTGCCAGCCAGGGAGGCAGGACCACCACTCATTAGCAAAGGGGTTAGGGAGGGTGACCAGCCTGTGAGTTAAAGTGACCCAAGTTAGATGGGGAGGTGAAAGAAAATGTGCACACTCAACACACACCCACACCCACACCCACACACACACACACACACACACCCAACAGGGGGATATACAATTTCTAACACTAATTGGTCTGTTAAGATTTATTTAGTCTCAATTGTTATTTCACTCCTTTTTTATCAGTCATGAATTTAATCTGCACACAGTGGTGATAGGTTATTTTTAGTTAAGAAAGTCTCAGTTTATTATTATCACAGGTTAATGTAATGAGCAATTTTAGAAAACATCACAGATACTAATTCTAAAATTCCTTTTCCAAATTCCAGTGCTAGTCAAATATGAAAAACAGAACATTTGTGTCTGTTCTATTTTTTAATTCAAGATTTTAAAGTGAGATTGCAGATATCAAAATATATTTATAATATAAAATGAAGGGCCTTTTTCTCTCTTTGCTTGAGCCCCTCACAGTAATCGCAAAATGTGACATTTTCCAGCACCAAGCACTGCTAAGGACTTCGAATATATACCTTTAAATTCTCAGTTTGGAAATAAGATCTAAATAAAGTAGGAAATACACATGATCTACAACTTAAACATATATTCACTATACCTCAAAATATATAAGAATTATTTTGTCAGTTGATAACTATCTGGAAAAAGCTTAAGTTATCCAACAAAATAGGTCAGAATATAGAAAAGAGTTTTAATAGAAATTTTGAGAGTTATCTTAGTTAGATAGTCTTTATCAGTATTTCGCAGCCTTAGAAAAGAATTTGTTGAGTGTGTGAAGCCTGCTAATAATGCTATGGAAAACTTTCTGAACTCTTCCTTGGTCAAAAGGCTGTAAAAACAAAAAGGGAAAGTATAAATGCTTAATGTGAAACTATTATTTAGGAATTCTGTGCAAACTTCCAAATGAATAAATTTTACAGTTACTCTCCCAGAAAACTCATTGCACAACACCCCTAATGTGCATATGTATTTGCTATTTTCAAATATCTGACTGGAATACCCTGACAAACTATAAAATATATTAGCAAATTTTATACTTCTGTTATAGTATATAAGAATAATGGTATGCCTATGTATGCAGACATTATAGCTATTTGGTTCTTACACTTGATTGGTTGATTTCACTAGCTCACAAGGTGAAATGTGTCTTTAAATTATTTCTATTTTCAAAAGAAAATTATTTTCCTTGCTAGAAAACATAAAGGAACAGAAGCCATATGTATAATTTAAGCTACTATATTGCTTCAAATTAAAATCTGGGTATTAATTTAGGTTCATTAATTATGTATGGCTTTAATCTTTAGTAGATTACAATGCCATACAGAACCCATGTATTTGTAAAATTAAATATTTATGAAAACCTTATAATCCTTTCTCCAGATAAATACTTTTAACTATTTTGATCCTAGAGAATTCTCTCCTTTATGGAATTATCTCATTATATTTCTTTAAACCATCAAAATTTAAATCAGGTAGATCTTTTACTGATTCACAAAAAAAATTACAGAGATGAAAGTTACACACTGGAGACATTAACTATGCAACAGGATATAAACAATAGCAAGGAATAGCTTGGCCCCAAACCAGATTCCTTGGACTGTCTCACTATAATCATCTTTAATAAACTATAAAATTTAGTCCAAGTACTCTTGGATCTAATCCAAGGGATTTATGTTATAGAAGGTTGTTATGAACCTGAAGGCTCCTAGGGAGCACTAACATTACTTGATTTGCCTTTTACTTTAAAGCTAATCTTCTTTTGAACTACTACAAAATAAACATTTTAACAATGGCCTTTTAATGTAAACTACTCTTCTCCTTTCAGTTGTGGTTTCCTGAGAATAGAGTGCATTTCAAATGTAAGCATCAGAAAGATAAAAGTTTTTTTTTGTTTTGTTTTGTTTTTAAGCAGCAATGTTTTTCTTGAGTCTTTGTATAAATGAACAGTCTCACAATTAGCAGCCAGGCAGATTTGAAAGAGGAACATATTTTAATCATACTCTCTAATTGTTTTTAAAGGTAGAAGCACATTTTAAAGACCTTTTTACAAAGTAATTAAAAAATATGCAGGCTGACTATCATCATGTTTTAACATAAGGTGAAATTTCATACCTTAACTATGGTTTTTGAAAAAGTAGATAAATATTTAAGTATTTTAATGAAATCAATTGAAACATAATAGATGGAACCCTTCTAAAGAAAAGTGAAAGTCTTTTCCACAGAAAGTTTATTTTCCATTTAAAATTCCTATACATTGATAAAAATGGTAGGTTTTAACTGATTTGTAAATTATATCCAGGAAATGACAGAATAGGATATTTTAGTAGTGTTAGGAAAGGTCAGTTTCATACTGGAAAGTTAGTACACGTGAAGCCACTGTGAAAGTTTGCAAAAGCATGCAATGAAGGAAGGGCATGAGGACAGAAAACAGCTTCTGGCACCAGCTTCAGAATGTGGAGGTGGTTAATTTCATTTGAGTCTCTTTTTTTCTGATTTAGTCCCTAGGCCAATCACATACAAAGAATAGAGAAATTAAATGAACTAAATTGTGATATAGAAGAATACCAAACAAAGAAAATGGAAAGGAAAAAAATGCTAAGGGTATGGAAATTCAATAGCCTGGAGTAATTTCTATTTTAAATATTTGTTTATCTGTCAAATGAAATATGCTTCTTGGGGGACCTGAACCATTAGAAGAACTTTCATTCTTCTCAGAAGTGCTTCAACTATTTCCTCCTGAGAATATTGCTAATAAAGAATTACATTAATTTGCAGTACACTGTGTTCATTATGAATGCTGTTGTTTTATTTCAACTGGCCATGTGATATAATTGTATCTCCTACTGAAAATAACCTTCTGAGATTAAAAAATACTAATTAGGGGCAATATATAGGCAATATATAATGGAGTATAGTGGAATAATAGCTGTTCTCAGTAATGATATCATAAGCAGTATATATATATATATATATATATATATATATATATATATAGAGAGAGAGAGAGAGAGAGAGAGAGAGAGAGAGAGCAGGTTCATGACTGCTCTCTGGGGAAGGGATAGGGAAAAAGAAAGAATGTTCCCTAGTTTAAAAGAGTAGGCTGGAGGAATCTGTCTTGTTTTTTGCAGTAAGAAAGGGATTGACCTATATGGATAGTATTTTAAAAATCATAGATTTACACTGAAAATTTCAAGTTAATCTACATGTAGGGATGATTTATATCCTATAACACATGGTGGCAAATTCAGAGCTAAACACAACAAAAGACCGTTGTGCTGTGCTCTTCAATTCTGTTCTGGGAATGCCAAAAAAAAACAAAAGGAGGACATCGATGGAGAAGCTAGTTTAGCTAATCTTGAGCTGTTGCTATTGCTGCTCTGGCCCTCTCCCTTATAAGTTCTATTCTTCAGCTATAAGTGAGGTAGTTTTTCAAAGGATGGAGAATTGAAGCACTGCAGGTGATGTCTGTTGTCTAGTACTATATCCTATTATTTATAAAAATCATTCTTAGAGATTCACTACTACTCGTGAAAGTCATCGCTTTTAGAGAACAAATACTCAAAGAACTAAGACTTGGCTAAAAACAAAACAAAAGAAACTTCTACAATGTGACATCAGGTCATGAACCACTTGGGCACATCCTTCCTATGCCCCAGGGCCACAGGAGTACAGCAGAGAGACCAGGCAAAAGTAGAAAATGTGACTAGAACAATGGGACTATTTATATGGCACAGGGGAATGAACACTGGGTTGGATTCCGACTATGATACTTAATATCTGTGTGACCTTGAGAAGTCAGTTAACCACTAAAGATCCCATGTCCTTCTTGCAACATGTCATTTTTGGACTAGATGCTCCCTCAGGCAACTTCTAGTTCTAAAACTAAAATATTATGAAAATTAAACATATATGAGTATTATTCTTTAAAGTAGACCCTTGGGGGCAGCTAGATGTCACAATGGATACAGCACCAGCCCTAGAGTCAGGAGTACCTGAGTTCAAATTCAGTCTCAGACACTTAATAATTACCTAGCTGTGTGGCCTTCGGCAAGCCACTTAACTCCATTTGCCTTGCAAAAACCTAAAAAAAAAAATAAAGTAGAACCTTGGGAAGCTAAGCAATGTTTCTATGGGTGAGGGATGCCATATTTTTTATAAAAATATTTTAATATAATTATCAACAGATACAAACATTGTAATATGCAAAGAACACAAAGGAGCAGTTTCATTACCACCATGCTATATAAATTTAGCAGATATATAGGATCATATTTCTAAAGCTGGAAAGGACCTCAAGCCTTTTAGATCTGCTATTTTACAGATCAACAAACTGAGGCCTTAAGTCACAGACAATAACTGTCAGAGGTAGAATCTGAGTTTGTGTCTTTGGACTCTTAAAACAGTGTTCTTTCCACTATATCATGCTCTTCTTAAGAAGCTATATACTTTCCCCAAAATGCTACTTGCCATTACTCAAAATATTTTCAGAATGTCTCTTTGAAACCTGCCCCCAAAGTCTTAGACCTTTACTTTGCATAACTCATAAGTAGCAAGTTTTCATAGTCAAGGCTTGGGGAAGAAGGGAGTTAGATGTTGAGAAACATCAAAATGGCAACTAGAACCATGTTTGACACATATAGGTGATCAGTCCTAATCTCAAAAACTGGGAACAAAAATGGGATGTGCTATCATAAAAAGAGACAGATTTTCTTTTGTGGATTATCACTAACTAGCAAACATTTTTTTTTCCCAAAGAGTCAATCTAAAAATCATTCTGAACAGCATCATTTCATAAAATATGTCACCACCCAAGATCTGAAAGGGATAATATTAATTTGGAAATACAAATTTTGATATACTCTTTTAGAAATCAATGTCTCATTACCTTATCATTACTTAAGTGGACAACATAGCTTCAGAGTGAGAAGGGCCCTTGAAGGCAATTTAATCCAACTCCCTCATTTTGTAGCTGGAAAACTTATGCCCAGAGAAGTTAACTGATTTGCTCAGGGCCAAACAAATCCAGTTAGAAATTATCTGAGGAAAGATTTGAATGTAAGCCTTTTTCATTTCAAGGCCAGCATTGTATCTGGTAATCTATAGAATCTATAGTCTTTTTCCCAAGTCCCCATAATAATTTATATGGAGTGTGGAAGAGACTATATAGCACTTCCCTTCAATTCCAGAAATTGTCCAGAAATTATACTTTCCTTGGTATATTCCAAAATATTAGGAAGTCCATCTGTGATAAATTATTGGAAGGAATGTAGTGTCAAATAATCTAAACTTAAATCAAAGGTGTATAAATGTATTTCCTTTTGTAAAACATTTACAAAAAATTGTAAAACTTAAATGGTAATACTACCCCCACCCCCCAAAAAATTATGGAGAATTGATCTTTGGATCTAAAAAAACTGGGTTTATACCCTGCCTTTAAACACAAGCTTTGGAACCCTGGACAATTCTCTTAACCTCTCATTTCCTTCATGTAACTTTTTAATACTATTACCTGTTTATTTGCATTG
The DNA here is from genome assembly GCF_037893015.1 of Macrotis lagotis. NCBI lineage: Eukaryota > Metazoa > Chordata > Mammalia > Peramelemorphia > Peramelidae > Macrotis > Macrotis lagotis. The sequence continues at coordinate 137,392,654 of NC_133664.1, read as the reverse complement.
GTAGAGTTTTCTAATCATTAGCTCCCTAAAGTGATCAAATTAAAGGCTTAGATTAAAAACAAAAAACAGAACCAGTCCAATTTCTAAACAGCTCTAGTTTGTGTTCTCTAATTGGTAATAGTAGAAAGTGTCATTACTTTTAGAATTCAAAGACATGTCATTATATTAACTATATTAACTAAAACCAAGGTTTACAAACTAAGTGTGTTAAGGAAAACTTTTCATCTTTCCTGTTGTTTCAAGTGCCCAAAACAAGAATCTCTGTGTTCCAAACCACTATTTTTAGATTTGTTTTTAAAGAAGAGAAATTTAACAAGAGACTAGATTTTATTTGGCAAGATGAATCGCCATATCCTTGAACCTTCAAAGAATAAAAGAAATAAGAAAAAATAAGAAAGGGGAAAAGGAAAGAAAGAAAAAATATCACAAATGTCAACTGAAATCAAAAAGGAAAGATTTCAAGACATTGTATAGGAAGTTGAAGCAACTGAGAGACCAATTGTACAGGACAGAAAACATTCTCAAGAGAGGTTGCAATATTTCAATCCCTTTACCTGATGCTGTTACCAGGAGGCTGTCTGAGGCACATGGTCTACAGGATGAGGCACTAACGGGGTTTATGGAAGAACTACAGGCAATGGTGGTGGGAATGACAAGGGGATTTTCTGAACATGCAGGTTGGTTCAGTCCAGGGGTTTCAGAAGGCCAGGCACCCACCTGAGAAGTGGCCATGGCTGAAATGGCACAGCCTGCAGGTGCCACAGTTAAATCTATGGTTGGTTTTGGTGGCAGCTGAGGGGAGGGTGACTTAGAAAGGTTTTCCTCATTTATTACCCTAATTCCTTGTGGTGAACTGGAAGGAGATGAAGCCGAGGTTTTGTTATCAACTTTGGCCCCTGAATTAGAGGATCTGCTGCTATCCATAATAACTTTGATTTGAGGGTGTGGTGGTGAAGGAGTTTGGGAGAGCCCTGGCTTTTTTGGAGGGATGGGAGGAGGATTTCCACGGTCAACTCTTGGGGCACTGGGAGTCTTTAAACTCATCCTACCAACAGGGGGACAGGTGCCAGCTTCTACTGGATGGGGTGCTCCAGGTCTCACGGGAGACCCTGCTTGAGGGCTTGTAAATCTTGAGAGTGCTTGGGTTACAGTATTCCGAGCTAGCTGTTTGGCTACTAGGTTGTCGCGACTTGTGGGAGAGACATCTCTTGATGGAGGGCTTTGGGTAGTATTTCCATTTTGGTCCTGGTCATTGGCATTGCCCTGAAATCTAAATCTAGCTGCTTGGACACGTGGATTTGGACCTGGATGCAAAGATGCATTGGCACATGGTGAATGGGAACTGTGCATAGATGAAGCTAGTGAATAGTTCTGAGAAGCTATGCTTGGTGCTGAAGAGGTGGGAGGGGAATTACTAGGAAGAGGGGATGTGCTACTTGATAAAACTGGTGTTGAGCCAGTACTTGGTCCATTTTCCTCGATTCTGTTTGGACTTGGAGGTGGGATAGTAGGTGTAGGGGGAGCAATCAAATCACTGTAGGAAGACTGCCTGTCAATAACTGGCTTTACAAAAGCAGTATTGGCGCAAACACTTCCTTTTGCACTGCCAGAAATGAGGGGACTTGCTGTTGAAGGTTTTACAGGGACAGTCAAAGGCAACTTCTTAGTGTGGTCAGTACTATCCACAACTGTGTCAGTCTGGCAGGCAACAGACATTGATGAAGACCCTTCTGTTCCCACAGATATAGAAACCAAGCGTTTGTCTTTTGTCTTGCGGGGAAGAGAAAGGCTTGGTTTGCTATCATTGCCCCTCTTCAGTTGCTCGATCATTTTTTTCATCTTGTCTATCTCTTCTTTGAGGTCAGTTGTGTGTGCTTCTTCTCTGTTAAGCTTGGCCCGGAGTTGCTCCCTCTCTGTGTCAAATTCGGAGAGCTGTTTCTCCATCTGTGCTTCCATCTCTGCACTTCTTTGTTTCTCTGCAGAAAGTGCTTCTTCTAATTGATTTGTCTTTTTCTTTTCCTCTTCAAGACTGGCCATGACTTCTTCCAGCTTCTGAGCTTCCTCTATGATTTTACCAGATAACTGTTTGCACTCCTTGACCAGCATTAAGACAACATGTTTATTTTTGCCACGTTCATCCTCAAGGCGAGCAGATAACTTCTTATGCTCCTGCTCCAGTGTCTGTAATTGCAGCTTTTCCATTTCCAGCTGAAAGAGAATAAAAAGTAGATTTTAAATTAAGGTATAGAAACTTCTGCAGCTGGATGTATAGGAAGGACTACATGTTTTCAAATGTGTGTATTGCATATGAATAATTTTTATATGGAATGGGTTTTTGGTAGACAGAAGGTTTTGCTTTGTTTTTTTTTTTTTCTTTCCTTAGTGGAGCAACTCCTGAAATCAACAAGACTAATTTGCAACTTCAAAGCAAAAAATTGAGGTCAGGAATGTATTTCTCATTCCTAACTTTAAAAGTGACTAAACACAGAGGATTATTCTGTCCTACTTTAGCATACTTGACATTGTCTAGCTGGTCATTTTAAGCTATAGAATAGTTTCAGTAGAAGTGAAGGCTGTTTCACTATATTAGCATATATCCCTATACACAAACACTGATTCACAGGAAAACATTTTAAAATAAACTGGTTTAACAGAGATAGATTAAAGGAAGAGCTCCCCTATTAACTACATATATTTGCCATAGATGTATGTGTGACATATATTTTATGGTCTACTCTAGAGGAAAATATTGGTATGAAAATAGAAAAGGGTGAGCAATTCACTCAGCTGATTCAGAGTATATTATATATATAGATATAGATATATCATATATCTATATATATGTATAAAACCAATATTTCCACAACTCTTTAAAATTTACAAAGCATTTTCTTCAGCCATCCCTGCTGGAGAAGTGATATGGAAATTATTATCCCATTCTATGGATGAGGAATCATGCTCAGAGAAGATCTTAACTAATTCACACATCATCGCATCCCACGGAAATAGAAGATCTGGGAAGAAAAAACAGATCTCCTGAAATTGTGTATTCTTTCCACTATGCTATAAAGCAGTCAGGTGTATGGTAACTGATTGTGAATTCAACCACAAGGAGTACTGGTTCTACTCAGAAGGTAATAATTAATGATTTCATGTCAAATTTTTTTGGGAAAAAAAGTCCTCAGTGGAGTGCACCAGCAGTCTATGCTTGACCCTCTATGGTTTTAAAATTTTCATCAATTACTTGGAAAAAATATAGGCAAGTCTACAGACAACACAAAACTGGGAGGGATAGCTAAACCCTGAAGACAAACCCTGGACATGAAGAATCACTGAGCTAGATCTCATAGAGTTATATTGAATAGAGACAAATATGAAGTCTTGAATTAAACTAAAGTTTAACTTGAGTTTTAAAGATTAGCTAAAGTAAAAGATGGAGGAGACATGGGCAGACAGATTTGTCTAAAAAAATCTAGGGGAGGTGAAAAAGGAGACAAGAATATTCAATTGTATATTCACTATGTATTAACTTTTCAAGTCAACAGTCAAAGAAGTCAAAGTGTTCTTGGGCTTACAGTCAATCTGATTAATTCAATTCAACTCAATAACAATCTTTTATTATTCAGTTGTGTATGACTCTTTGTGAATTCATTTAAGGTTTTCTTGGTAAGGATACTGATGTGGTTTGTCATTTCCTTTTCCAAGACATTTTACAGATGAGGAAAGTGAGGTAAACTGAATCGAGGTTAAATTAATTACCCAGGGTCATATACCAAGTAAGTGTCTGAAGCTAAATTTGAACTCAGGAAGATGAATCTTCTTGACTCTAATCTCAGCAATCTATTCACTGTGCCATCTAGCTACCCTGGGAACTTCATGAAAATTATCTTCTTTATCTTTTCAAAAAGAAAATAAAAGGCAGAATTCCCAGGACATTTAACCCATGGAAAAGTATTTCTATAGTATATGTAGAAAACGAAGTACATATTTTTAAATTGTTCTGTAAAAAAGCAATATCCTGGCCTGAAAAACAATAGTTTCCGAATACAGAAGTAGAAGGGAAGAGAGACAAAAGCAGACAATACTATTTGTAGGACAGAGATTTTTGACTTGCATATTTAATTTTGACTCAGTAACTAATTTCCTGTACAGAGCTATGCAAATATTGTCTTTAACGAACTCTCCAATGTCACTATTTCTAGCACTTTTAAAATATGCATCTACTCTTTTCCTGAGAATGTTAAAGGTCACCTTTTTAAGGTACTATTTAATTATGTTCTAATTAGTTGAGGTGAAGTTCCCTGCTAAAGGTTATTTAAGGAGAGGATCCCTTGAAATGTACCTTAGGACAGTTTTGAATATGTTTTAATTTTTCTAAGCTTCCAATTGTCAATCTAATTGTAGGGAAATGAAAGAACTGGCAAAAACCTCAAGTTTTTAAAGTAAAAACTTAGCTTGTTAAGTAGAAAGAAGTATGTATTATTCAAGTATTTTTTTCACCTTTTCTAGTTTTAAGATTACAATATAATATAGAAAAAGAGGCTGAGAGAAAGCATATAAGGGTTCTAATCCTGGTTCTTACATTAATTAGCTGTATAAATTAGACAAGTGGATTCACTCCTTTGGACTTAAATTCCCTCTTCTGTAAAATGATGAGATTGGCCTAGATCAGAGGAGGGGAATCTTTTTTCCTACCAAGGGCCATTTGGATATTAATAACGTCATTCACAGGCCATACAAATTTATCAAATTAAAAATTAGCCTGCTATTTTAGTTAATTCACCTTTAAAACTTCTTACTTATTGAATTTCAAATCTTGCTTGGGGCAGCACCAGACCAAACTCAGGTTCCCCACTCGAAGCCTAAAAAATAAAATTTCTTCCAATTCTCAAAGTCCATGATTAGTTGATAGCTAAGATCCTTTCTATCTCTGACATTCAATGATTTTATGAACTGTCATTTCATCATTCCCAGAAATAATCCATCAATGCATATTCAGAGCCTACTAAGTATAATGAACCCTGCTGGCACTGAGGATATCAACATCAAAATGTCATACAGTTCCTACCTCCAACTAACTTGAATTCAGGGGTGGTCCAGAGAGAGTAAGTGGTAGGGCACAGGAACAAAGAACTAAATAAAGGGAGGGAAAACAGGAGGCAAAAGATCGAAGTGCTCTCATTTCACAACTGCCATTCATATACTTCTCTGGTAAAATATTAGATTATCTACAAATATGCAGCCTGTGGGTCACATGCAGCCCTTCACCCCTGAGTGCAATCCAAACCAGATTAAAATGTAATGAAGAAATATTTAACAAAATAAATTAAAATGAAATAGAATATAGATAACATTTCTAAGTCAAAATTTGACACTCGGGGGATCCTTATGTATAGATTTATGGCTCCTATTTCTATTTGAGTTTGACACCACTGCTATAAAGTATCTCTAAAAAAAAAAACCTGTCACCAATGAAGGCTACTTGGGTGAAGATAGGGCTTAAAGAATGTAATGACATTCACAGTGGGAAGCACTGCTTCTTTAAATATGCATTAAAAATTCCATGTAGAATGTCATTAGATATGGGTAAATTGAGACTACAGCTTAGACATATGACTGTCTGTAATGTCAGATCAAGTCAGCACTGTATAAAGAACTGGAGATAAAAAAAAAGGCACAAAAAAACAAGTCCCTGTTCTCAAGGAATTCACAGTTTAATGGAGACAACAGGAAAAACTACTTACAGATAAGATATGTGTGTGTGTGTATATGTGTATGTGTATGTGTGTGTGTGTGTGTGTATATATATATATATATATGTAAATGTGTGTGTGTGTGTCTACATGTACATGTACTCAGAAGGAAAATACCAGCATTAAGTGGGAGAGGGAGGGAAAGGCTTCTTTTATAAAATGGAATATTAGCTAAGCTTTGAAGAAAGTCAGGAGATAGAAATGAAAATTTTCTTTGTTACACTGTACTGTTTAATGTCTCACTGATATATGTCTAGCCACAACTACTTCTACATAGTGGTTTGGGCTGGTTTTTGTGGTATGGGCCTTCACAAAAGAAAGAGATTTTGCAGAAGGATTTGCAAGAATAAATGTTAAATTGGTTGGAAGGGATGAAGTGGGTGGTTGTTTCAATAATAGCTCACAAAGTCAAAGTGGGAGAAATGAATGAAGAGGAACACTGAACACATGCTGTTGCAAAAACCAAGAAAAAAATATGTAGGCAGATATGTAGCCGTAAATGTAAAGTCAATTAATTTCAACTCAATGTGGAATACAAAGAAGAAGCTATAGACAAACTAAATAAGGTGAAATGATGTGGCCATTTATAGACTAGGAAAACACGAAGAATATTCTTAAAAGTAAGTCATAAATATTAATGATTCTTAATAATAATTACACAATTCATTTCATTATGTTAATGTTATGACTGTGGCTCTCTCCTTCTGTCCAACCATTTCCACTTTGCATTGGTAATTTAACCAATCAGGTCTGAGGTCAGCATTCCTAGGCTTCCTATTGCTATTATTGAGGAATTTCAGAGATGGAAAAGAAAGAAGGATAAAAGGTCAGGAAGAAGAAGAAGAAACTGTTTTTTTTTTCATTTACACAGCACATGTTTAGAACTACAAGCTGATGTCTCTGCTATGCCCTCAAAGGAACACTACCAAATTCCTTGGAGTTACAGTCTTCAATTTGAGAAACTCTGTTTTATAACAGAGAATCATGCAAAAAAGGTCTTAAGAATGAGCGAAAAGCAATTGCAAATGTAAAAAAAATGCCACAATACTTTTGCAAAAATGCCATTGTCACACAAGGTTCTATGCCATTCTATTTCTCTGTATAAACCTCCATGGTAATCTTTATAAGATCTTATGAGGTGAATCCTGTAAGAAGGCAGACTACAAAGAATACAAATCAAAATAATAGAATAAAGCATACTTGTTTAAATGAGGTGGCAAAACATGCTGTATAAATGAAAAAAAAAATTGAATCTTTGTCAGTGCAACTGACCCAATTACATAGAGCTATCACTGAGGAAAAGCTGCATCTGATTCACTAAGCTATTGTTAGCTTTTTCCCTGCAGAAAGAGAATGCTGGTTTTGGCTTCTTATTTTAAAATCTTGCTTTCAAGTCTTAAAGGATAAAGAGGAGACTAGGTATTTTTTCACTGATTTTGGAAAAATATTTAGCCTAGCTTTAACTTCAAATTAAAGAAAGAAATCTAGTAAAGAAGATGAAAAACGAGTGACATAACTTTACTTATTGTAAATCCCTAGAATAGGTTAAGAGGGACAAAGTTCCCAGTAATTAATAGTCTTGGTTCATTTCCAAATTGACTGCTATGCAAATTTTAGCATCACACACACACACACAAAAAAACCCTCAAATGGTTAAACTTTTTAGGAATTTCCACAGAAATGAGTATATGTATGATCATGCCTTAAAGTTAGTCAAATTAGCGTTTGAGATAAATGTTGTGGAGTCATAGAAGAAAGATACAAAATTAATTTATTCATTAATAGATAAAGAGGTATTTTCCCAGTCATTCATTTTGTTACTGGCTACAAAAAAGGAATTGATGTATAATGGTTTTTCTAATTCTAGTATTCTAGAATAGTAAGTAAACATTTTTACTTAAAATTCAAATAAAAAATATAGATTAGGCATTTACTTCCAGGCGACATACTGCTTAGTTCTATATCTTCACCTTCCAAAGCAATCTTCAAACCATTGCAATTTAGCTTTGGTCCCTTCCTCTCTACTGAAATTTCTCTCTCCAAGGTCACCATTGATCTATTCTCAGTCCTCATCTTGTGATACTCCTGTAATGTTTGTCACAAATCACCACCACTTTCTACTGTTTGTCTTCTTTTCCATTGCCTTTTTTTTTTAGGTTTTTGTAAGGCAAATGGGGTTAAGTGGCTTGCCCAAGGCCACACGGCTAGGTAATTCTTAAGTGTCTGAGACTGGATTTGAACCCAGGTACTCCTGACTCCAGGGCCAGTGCTTTATCCACTGTGCTACCTAGCCGCCCCTTTCCATTGCCTTCTGACACCTCTCTTGGTTGTCCTTCTCCAAGAATTGCCTCTCAGCCTTCTTTGCTATCATACTAAATGTGTGTACCTTAATGCTCTATCAGTCTCTTCCTTTTCTAACTATACTCTCTCCCTTGATAATTTTATCTACTTTCTTTTCTTCCAAGTAGACCAAGATCTTTATTTACTCATTTCTTGAATTAAAAATATTATTTGATGTCATCTTTGGCCTGAGATTACTTGCCCTAGTCCTTAACAACAAAGTTACTACAGCCAACCACTTTACCGGGCTTTCCTTCTCTGTCAATTTTACAGAGGCCCACCCATACATCCAGCTTCTTGTTGTCATCAACCTTGATTAAATTGATTTGGTGCTCAGCACACAGGGCCTCAAACAACTTTAGATACATAGGTTCATCACAGTTGGAAACAAAAACACAAAGATGGGCTTGACGTTTGTTCAAGGCTTTGGCAGCTTCACGAGCTAGGCCATCATGGATGAGTGCAGTCTTCAGCACTTCTTGTAGTGTTAACATCCATTACATCTCCAGTAGCAATGCCTTCCACAGCCATGGCAGTGGTTCACGGGTGAAGCTAAATCTTGAAAACACCCGAGAGCCTCCACCTCCTGTTCGACTCAGTGGTGTCAGGGAAAGAGCAACCATTTTGTCTACTTTCAAATAAAATTTCTACACAGGTGATTGCTCCATCTATGTAGGAAGACCAATTATTTCCATGCAGCTCAAATTCTCTATCTCTAACTCCATTAGGATGTACTGGTATGACCTCAAATTCAGAAAGTCCAAAGGGGTACTTAACATCTCCCTCTTCCCCCACTCCCAAATATGCCTTTTATACTATTATCTTTATATTTCTTGAGGGTAGCACCATGCTTCTAGTCATACAAATGTATCCCTTCCTATTCAACCACACTTTAATACAATATTCATCATCTTTTGCTTAGGTTATTGTGAAAGCATCCTATCTGGTCTCCTTACCTCCAGTTTCTTTCTTTCTTTTTTTTTTACAAGGCAATGGGGTTAAGTGGCTTGCCCAAGGCCACACAGCTAGGTAATTATTTAAGTGTCTGAGGCCAGATTTGAACTCAGGTACTGCTGACTCCAGGGCCGGTGCCCTATCCACTCTGCCACCTAGCCGCCCCATGCACCACCTAGCCACTCCCAGTTTCTTTTCACTTCAATCTACATCTCACTTCAATGGGTTTGCAGTCTTACCAGTACAAATATGCTTTCCACTACTACCAAGCAAACCCCATCTATGCATCTTTTTTTAATTCTTGTCTAGGTCTTTCAATAAATTCTCCACAGAGGACTCATCAACAATGTAACGAGGGCTGTCTTCAAAAGTGCTTGTTTTAATTTAAATATTTTATAGATATGATATTCACCATTATTTTTCACTACATAACTAGCCCACCTTCTTTTAATTCTTCAGAGATAACAATATTCACTCTTTTGATTCATTTATCAGCTTAAAATACTCAAATGCTAAAATAGCTCTACCAAAGATACAGATAATAACCAATCCATGTCTGCCTATTCTGCACAATTTCTGTCAGTCTTCCCTAAAGGTCACCATATAGAGTTCACCTAATACACCTGAAGTCTTCATCACTTACTCTCAATATTAAAAGAGTACCAGAGGAGCACTTAGTCCAATCACCTGTCATTCTTCCCTCTTACCACATGGCCAGTCCTTTTTTTAATCATTCAGTGAGAAGGGAAGGGAATAAGCATTTTCTAAGTGCTTACTTACTCATTGTAATAAAAATTGTAATCTTTTATGACATCCTTTATTTTTATTCTTCAGAACTCCTCATTGGTTATATGCTTTTTTACACCTATAGATATCTTTCCACTGTCCTCTATATATTGCTCAGTTTTAAAATGTCAAAGGTGGTTATGTTTTAGGTCTCACTGCCATAAAGTAAGACTGGTAAAAATGGCTATGCACTTTTTAAATGGTCTGTGATATGTTAAGGAAACTCTAAGGTTCATTAAAATGCTATGCCATTTCTGGGAAACAACTCAGGCTGCTCAACTCCTTTTCAACTGTGGGCTCATAGCACTGACCTTCTATTAGAAATCTCTGGAACATAAGATATCTTCCAGACATTCTTCATCCATTTGATTTTTCTTGTGTAGATGAACAAATAGATTAAACTACTTTTAAAATTATTATAGTTCTCTTCCAAGTGGTTTTGCAGTTGTCAATACAATGTCATCTACAAATAAAAACATTTAGAGAACCTCACAATTCACTGAAAATCCCTCCTTGTCTTAGACCTGATACTGGATTGGGACCATCTCAGGGGTAAATACCCTTGAAGAGTAAACATCCTTCCATTTTATGCCTCATCTGACTTCAGGCAGGGACAATGTCCTTTTTGCATTTTTGGATCCAACATTCAAAATAGCCGATAAAAATGTACAAAAATAGTACATTTAAAATTTTAAGAATATAATTGAAATGTATTAAATTCAAGAATAAAAAAAAAATTTCAATGATATCAGCTGAAATGCTCTGGATCTTATCAATGCGGTTTGTGGGTTTGTTTTTTAAATATGTGGAGACTTTAGTGGTTTTCTGTAAGGCTTTGTAGAGGTTTTATATGTTTCTTAAGTTCCCAAGCTTCTTCTTTTGGTAGAAATGCACCCTTTGTTATCTTTATTCAGTCTTAAACTAAGCAAAATTTGGTCCCATCCCCTAAATATTTCTATATATTTTTTGTACATGGGCAAACATGACACTAGAAGCTAACAGAAAAATTGTCTTTAATATATAGTGTAGTAGTCAAGTCAATCTTTTCTTAAATGTTAAATGTGAGATGTTAAAATCCTTTGAAAAGGCAAAAAAATATTTCCTTTATATTTTAATAATGGATGAAGGAAGGCAATGAACATTGATTTAAGCAGGTACTGTGTTAAACATTTTACAATTATTTCAGTTTATCCTTATAGCATCCCTAAGGAATAGGTGTTTCTAAGTTCCCCATTTTATAGTTAAGGAAACTGAGGCAGACAGAGGTTAAGTGACTTGTTGAGCCACCCAGCCACATCTAAAGTCATGTCTCCCTGACCTCAAGCCTAAAGCTCTATCCATTATTCTTACTTAGCTTCCATGAAGAGGAATCATAGTAACAGTTTAGCAATTTCTAAATGATTAAAGGAAACACATTTAGCCTTTCTGACCTTAATACATAACTGTGGTAGCCAGGTGAAATAATAAATATTTATTATTTATCTAATATTGATAGAAACTCCTTTTTTGTAGTGGCAAAGAATTAGAAATTGAGGGGGTTCCCATCAAATGGGAAATGCCATTTTATTTATTTATTTATTTTTTAGGTTTTTGCAAGGCAAATGGGGTTAAGTGGCTTGCCCAAGGCCACACAGCTAGGTAATTATTAAGTGCCTGAGACCAGATTTGAACCCAGATACTCCTGACTCCAAGGCAGGTGCTTTATCCACTATGCCACCTAGCCACCCCAAATGGGAAATGTCTTAACAAACTGTGGTATTTAAATGTGATGGAGTACTACTGTTCTTGTAAGAAATCAAGAGCAGGATGTATCAGAAAAACCTAGAAAGACTTACATGGACTGATGCTGAGTGAAGTGAGCAGAACCAGGAAAATATTATGCACAGCAATAGCAACATTGTGTGATGATCAACTATAATGGATTTCATTCTCCTCAATAAATCAATATTCAAAGACAATTCTAAAATACTTGTGAAAGAAAATGCCATCCACATCCAGAGAAACAAAGATGAAGTCTGAATGCAGACATTTTCTTCTTTTTTAAAACTTATATATATAAAGGAACATATTTTTTCTCCTTTTTCATGCTTTTTCCCTTTTGTTCTGATTTGCCTTTCACAACATGACTAATATGGAAATATGTTAAATATGATTGTATGTGTTTAATCTATATCAGATTACTTGCTGTCATGGGGGATTGAAGAAGGGAGATAGAAAATATGGAACTCAAAATATTACAAAAAATGAATGTTAAAAATAATCTTTACAAATAATTGGAAAAAAATAAAATTTTTAAAAATATATATTTTACTGGATTCAAGTGAAAAAGACCCAGGCTAAAATTCTGCCTTGGGTGTTTACCAGCTGTGTAACCCAAGGCCAAGTCACTTCACCTCTAAGCCTTAGTTTCCTCATTTGTACAATAAGTATAATCTAAATACTAAATAGGGTTATTCTGAGAATAAAATTAAATAATATAGGTAAAGTACATTGAAAAATGTAAAGCACTGTTTCAACATTAACTAAGATTATAAGGAAGGTCAATAATATTCAGTAGTCTATCATTATGCCAAAACCTGCTTTCTTAGGCTGTAAAACAATTCAAGGGGCAGTGGAGTGGATAGAATGGCTGGGTTTGGAATCAGGAAAACTCATCTTCATGACTTCAAATCTGGTCTCAAATACTCATTAGCTGAGTGATACTGGGCGAGCCAGTTTACCCTTTTTTTGCCTTAGTTCCTCAAGTAAAATGAGCTGGAGAAGGAAATGGCAAACCACTCTAATATCTCTGCCATGAAAACCCAAAAGGGACAAAGAAGAGTCAGATAAAACTAAAACAACTGAATAAAAAGGGCAAAACAATTCTAATTTTATAGATGAAATAAAGTTTATGCAATAATTTTCTAGGTTTCCTTGAAGTATCCTTTTCCTTTCTTTGATCACATCATTACAAAAATTTTAAATAAAATGTTTTCCCATTTGTTATTCTTTTGTGAATTTTTTGTGCTGCACTTAATTCACTCTCTGTTTTAAATGCTACTCCAGATTACTGACCTTAGAATATCTACCTAAGGATTAGAGAAAACCTACTAGACCATCTGACAACTCTCAACAAAAAATTTAATTTGTGGGCAGAAATGTCTACAGACTACAGTAGCAGCAGAATCTTGCTAGTTAACAGATCTTAATATATTGATATAATCTATGCAGTATAATAATTCCAACCTTTCCTAAGCAATGACAACCTTGACTGAATGTTGGCTATGTATTACTAGCCCCTCTGAAAGTGATGAAAGAATTTAAACATCTAGTCCTTAAAATTGAAGGAACGTAATCAGTTAATAAGAATGGGACATCAACTAGAGCTAAAATTTACACAAGTATTCATACATTAATAATTGTAGCCCAAGTGTATAGGAGAACTAGAGCTTTTATACCCCAGTAGTGTGATTAAAATAGGATTTAGTAGAGAGGGGAGCACAGTGCATTGAGCAAGAAAATAATTTTGTACTGGTGCCTATATTTGTAGACAAGCAGTAGGAGGGAAACCATTTTTGGCAATGTGGCATTGTAGACAATACTATACATGGATTCAGAAAAGGTGGGTTTTAGTACTAATCCATTACTCTTATCTGTGGGACCTTAGGAAAATTATTTAACTTCTGCTTATTTATAATATGATCATTATAACATTATTTGCCTGAAGGGGAAGGATGGCCTAGATGAATTAATTAATTAAGAAAAATTAAGAAAGCAAATGGAGATCGGAAGAATGTTTTTCCTAATTGGAGGGGAAATGAGAAAGCCAGAAATCATGAGTAGCAAGAATTTTTAGTCTGTACCTGTGTGTGTGTGTGTGTGTGTGTGTGTGTGTGTCTGTCTGTCTGTCTGTCTGTCTGTTTGATAATTATGCCACAATGAGAAAATACTTTTGGGATAAAAGAATTTTTTTTTCATTTCTTTAAACATGGGATAAGGGATCAGACCTAACTAGGACCTGTAGAAATCTTTTACCTTATTTGAAAGGTAACTTAGAGTCATGGGGCAGCTAGGTGATACAGTAGATAGAGTGGCAGACCTGAAGTCTAGAAGATTTATATGTTTGTGAATTCAAATCTGATTCTGTTTCAATTTACTCACCTATAAAATAGGTATAATATTTCTAAGAAAATCTGCTTCAAGAATTGGTATGAGGCTTCAATGATTCTGTGTATAAATATAATTGCAAGCTTTAATTTGCTTTGTAAATAACAGTGAGATGGTACACTGTAGTGGATATAGACCCAGTCTCTGAAGTCCATGTTCCAGTCCTTCTTATGACACATCCCAAGTCCCTTTGAACAATTAGTCCTTTTGAGCAAATCAATTAGTCTCTGAATCCCAAGAAATGTTCTTTAATACCTTAAGCTGCAGAGGAGGTGCTTCTCTGTGCTGGTAGAGGAATCTCCTCACTGCAAGAATTCTACATTAGTGAAATCCCAGGACCAGTAAAAAAAAAAAATTAAAATGTCTACTAACAAGCAACAACTTGGAGAAAAAGAAACTATCATCAAATTTGTATACAGACTGGTGAAAGTCTAGGTATGGAAATGACAAGAAAAAATTCCCTAAGAGCTTATAAACTTCAAAAATCTTTTAACTTAGTCAGTGTGAATACTTCTTCTCCTTCTACACTTTAATATAAGGTCTCTATGAACTGCTGTTAGGAATCCTTACTAGAATTTACATTATGTTGACATAATCTTTAAGAGATCAGTGTTGCTCTCCATGCTGTGATTTGGACACTGGAATAGGATTTTACTGAAGTGTCATAAATACTGTGGAAGAAAAATGCCAGAAATTGAAAATAGAAGAGGTGATGAAGTGGTGAATAGGAAAGCAAAAATTATAATAATTTAAGACTAGAAAGCCATAGCTGAAATAGCACATGGAGCAAAAGATAAGTTAGGGAGATGATTACTGAGGGAAGTTTAAAAGTATAGTCTCACACACACACACACACACACACACACACACACACACACACACACATACAAACACGCATCTTCTAAAGTCCCTTCTGGTTGTAAGTCTATGATCCAATGATGCAATGCTTGTGGTGATGTCCTCCAGGCAACAATAAATACAAAAGTCTTACTGACTCATTAGTAGAGAAAATGGGGACCATCCACTATAGCTCATAGCTAAACTATGAAAGCAGATGAGCTACCACCAGAAATATACCAGGAGAAAAAGAGTTCAAAGCTAAATCACAGAGACTCAACATTTATCATTAGAAAAAAGAGGAAAACACAAAGATGAAATAAAAATGAATATAATTGAAAGCAAGACACAAAGGCTTTTTTTTTAGTTTTTGTAAGGCAGTGGGGTTAAGGGACTTGCCCAAGGTCACACAGCTAGGTAATTATTAATTGTCTGAGGCCAAATTTCAACTCAGGCCCTCCTGACTCCGGGGCTGGTGCTCTATCCACTGCACCACCTAGCTACCTCCACAAAAAGTTTTAAAGGAGAAAAAAGTGACCAGTGGTTTGAAAGGTCTTGCTGAAAGCAGAGATATCAATGGATTTGTCCAAGAGTAATTATATGGTAATTTTAATGAAAGAAAGGGAGGGAGGAAATGGAGTGAAAAGAAGCCATCATTAGTTGGACAGGGAAGAGGGGAAGAATAAACATTTAAAATTTGGGCTATATTCTTAAAGGCACAAAGGAATAAGTCTGAAAGAACAAAGTAAGTTGATAAGGCCAGGGAATATAAAGATAAAGTAGGGCATGCTTTCTCTCAGGTGGCAAAGGATACATTTTTAGAGTATAGCTATTGAGTGTTCCCATGAAAGTAATGAAAGAAATATTTTTACCTAAAGCTCCTGGGAAATAAGACTGGATGATATAAAGGGAAGGTGGTGGGGGTGCAGAAGGAAAGAAAATGAGAATATAGAGACTTAAAGTCAGAAGAATTTATATCTCATGATCTTCATCTTTTTTAAGAATTAATTATCAGCTGTAAAAGAAATGACTTTTAAAAACAAATATAAAGTGGTTAAGGTGAATTGCTGATTAAAGAATCAATGGAGAAATGGTTGTGGTTCAAAGCAGTATCTAAATTAGAAATGGATGATGAGTATTCAGTTCAGCAAATATTAAACATCTACTATGTGTGAGACACATAAGAGCTGGGAAAATAAAACTAGAAGATTCCAAACCTGCCATCTAGGATCTTAAAAAAACTCAGTAAGTAGGACAAATCTTCATCTTATATGTAGCAGAGAGTGATAAGTACAAAGGAAAGGCTAACAAGCACTCTAGTGCTTTTTAGATCCCATTCAGTTCCACTGGGGACCATGGCACTTTCAACTTGTCTGTTTTTCTTCCTATCTGAATCACTGATCTTTCAGACCAGACTTCTTGGGAACCATTTCCCTACTATTCCCTGATGTGGATAATCCACTTAGTATTGGTACTCTTCCTTGGAGCCTGCAATGTCTTGGAGTATGCTCACCTCACACAATGCTTACATTCCATCCATCCAAACTAAACATCTTGTCATCCTTGCTGCTATTCAAATATGACCTCCAATTCCTCTTTTCCACTTCTTTTTTTTTTTTTTTGCAAGGAAAATGGGATTAAGTAGCTTGCCCAAGGCCACACAGCTAGGTAATTATTAAGTGTCTGAGACCGGATTTGAACCCTGTTCAGTATTCCTGACTCTAGGGCCAGTGTTTTATCCACTGCGCCACCTAGCCACCCCTCTTTTCCACTTTTTGTTTTGAATCTTAAAAAAATAAATACTGTCTTTGCTCCTGAAAAGGGAAATATATTTGATTGCTTTATGTCTTAACTATTTATATAACTCCCCAGACTCACACTCCTTCCTCTATCACCATTTCCTTATATGTATTGTCTCCCTTTATTAGAATATACATGTTATGAGGACAGAGACTGCTTCATTTTTGTATTTATATGTCACTCCCACCCATAATATCTAGCACAGTATTTAATATATTATATGTACTTAATAATTGCTTTTCATTCATATGAGTAGTCAATCAGTCAATCACATATCATGATGAGAAAGTATGTGTCTTGGATTTATCCACTAAAACAGCAAAGACAGGAATAGAAGCAGAAAACAGGATAGGGGAAGGATCCATGATTTAAACTAGGATAGAAGGTGGGTGATAAGACCTGGGGCCTAGCTAGTTAGTTATTTTAATCAGAAAGGCAGGGCAGAGAAAGTAGTAAGGAGCAGAACTGCAACCCAGAATATAACTGCTTCAGCAGTTATATAATTTCTGTATATAAAAAAGGCATTTCATGAAATTTGAATTTGCAAAAATGTCTCCAGGATTCTATTTCTCTCTTACCATTTATCTAAAAATACATTCTGCTTACTTTCAGTTTTAGTTACCTCAGGGAATAGAACAGGAGGGGCCTAAAACTGATCTTAATGAACAATATTAAAGAAACTTTCAAGGCCTTGGCTGCCAATATTTGTCAGTTAGCAAGAAAAACTCACAGGAGCTGTACCATACCTTAGATATTACTGGAATATTTGAGCATTGAACAGAATTTACTCTGGCCTATTACATATTCATTTCCATATGAGGCAGGAAGTTGCATTCAAATGGCAGATCAGCAGCAGGATTTCAGAAGATAAGGATCAACTCTTTCATATCTATATGAAAGCTTTGCATATTGTAACTTTTTAAAATCAGTTTCCTCTTTTCTAATATTATTATAGTTTGTAAATACATTTTTAATATGTATTTGAAAAATAAACTGAAAAATTCTCTAGAAATATTGTTTATTAGTTTTGTCATTAGAGATCATTTATAATAATGTTTTGTCCTTCATTCCTTTTTTTTTAGTTTTTTTTTTTGCAAGGCAAACGGGGTTAAATGGCTTGCCCAAGGCCACATGGCTAAATAATTATTAAATGTCTGAGACCGGGTTTGTCCTTCATTCTTGAAGAAGACCATGATGATGCTATGACATCAGGGAGGTAATGCTATGACAAGCACATGAATTGGATTTGACTGAGGGGCTGCTATGCATAATTACCAGTCTCACTTTCTCCTCTAGAGCCATCTGGGTGGCCAGATAGGAATCAGGACAACTAGATATGGCCCTGGATGTGAGGCAATCGGGGTTAAGTGACTTGCCCAAGGTCACACAGCTAGTAAGTGTCAAGTGTCTGAGGCTGGATTCAAACTCCTGTCCTCATGACTCCAAGGTCAGTGCTCTATCCATTGCATTGTGTAGCTTCCCCTGATCATTTATGAAAATAAATCAAATGAATAATGTATGAAACTAGTTTCTATCACATGTACTACAGCCGAGAGATCACTTTATTTTGAAAACAAAAAACACCCCACTAGGAGGCTGCTCTATCTTGAGGAACATCTCAACTACATAAATGATGGTATGAGAAAATTCAGTTTCTTTTAATCGATGTTTATTCTCACTGTCTAGACAGACAATACCACCATCTGTTCTCTTTCAGGGGTGTTAACCCTTGGTATCTATTAACTCTTCCACTTTTAGTTTGCTAGAGCAGACCTGGAAAGAGACTCAGCTGCATGGAGACAAGAGAACTAGTAGTTGAGAGTGAATGTTTAGACTAGGGAGCAGGGGGGAATGAAAATAGAAAATTTTTAAAAAGTGTTACTTAGCAATTAAAGTACCTTCTTTTGTCTGTTTTCAGCCGCAGCCAGCTGGGTGGACATTCTTGCCTGCATTTTCCTGCAATGAGCCATGACAGCATCCAAAATGGAAAGGGGGTTGGTACAAACTGGCTTCTCTGCATCACCAGCACCTGCTTCATAGTCTCTCTGTAGAGCCAGGAATGGGTCGTTTAGGTTGAATCTTCCATATCGTTCCTGAATAAACACCTCCTTCCTTCGTGCCTGAAAGAAAAATAGGTCCAATTTAATAAATCACTTGTTTTTTGTTAAACATCATTAACAAATAGAATACTAGTGACTTGAATCTCCTATCTCCCAATGCTATTCAAAACATACTGTAAGTCTCGGAGGTGAGGGGGTTGTTCTTGACACATTCAAGGCTTCCTTGCATGCTCTGAGGTCCAGTGGCAATTCAAAGAGAAAAATTCAGGGGATCTCTTAACAGTCCTTAATATCAGTTATGAATTATACCAGAGAGAAACTAAGAAAAAGTTATATTAGGTACTGATGATCACTTATTCTATCCTCAAGTCTTATTTACTTAAAAAAATCCTTATCTAAATTGTATAGAAATGGTTTATTTGTTCCTGAATGTCTTGTATTCTTTGAAGAGAATACTCTAGTTCTAACTGATAAGCATTCATTAAGTGCTTACCATGCTCTGGCACTGTGATAAGCATGTAAGTTACAAAGAAAGGCCTGACCTTATAATTAATCAAAAATATCAATTTAAAATATTGGGGGTTTGTAGAAGACTTTCTAAAGTAAATATTTATTTGAAATTAATAATAAAGTTAAAACAAATATGCATTCATAGCAAAATGAGGTGCATAGCTCTCTCTCTCTCTGTGTGTGTGTGTGTGTGTGTGTGTGTGTGTGTACAAAGTGATTTGCCCAAAGTCACACAGCTAGTAAGTATCAAGTGTCTGAGGTCACATTTGAACTCAGATTCTCTTGACTTCAGGACCAGTGATCTATCCACCGCACCACCTAGCTGCTCCAGAGATATATACTTACTACACAGAGACATAAAATTACTTGAGAATATTTTGAAGTTTTTTAATGAAACAAAGCTCAAAACAAATTGTTACATTGACTTGAAATAAATCCAGGCATTTTCCAAGCATTTTCAATTTTACTAACAATCTTTATAAAAAATATGGTACATGATGGGGAACCACACTATACATATTCACTAGTTCAGTACTTCCAAAAAAGTCAAAATTCTGTGACAACGTTTTTCTAAATTACAAGTAAAGAACACAATCTCTGTAAAGTGGTAAGCTATCGAAATCATTTATTCTCACAGGGTTTGGAGTTTAAATATGGCCTCATACACTTACAGTCTGACTCTGAGAAAGTCACTTAAGCCTGTTTGCCTTAGTTTCTTCATCTTTAAAATGAGCTGGAGAAGGAAATCCCATATGACTTCAGTATCTTTGCCAAGAAAACCCCAAATGAGTCATGAAGAATTGGATATTAACCACTGAACAACATCAACAAAAAATTAGCTGATACTGGTAGGAATAAAATTTTCCTGGTTCAAGTTAGCCATCAGTATGAATAATTAATCCTATGAAATGGTTGCACTGTTTTAGGTTATAATTACGTAAAATAGGGTAACTGATTCTAGTCCAATGGAAATATGTCTCTTCAAATAACAGGATTTCTTCAAATGATCATTATTCACACTAATCAGGAATTAGTAAATAGAAATAAATTCAATTCTCTCTATATATATGAAAATGAAAATATTATATTATTATCTCTAATAGAACTATTCCAATACTAAACCCAAACAAAAACACCAGGTTTTTTGTTGTTCAAAATGTTAAATAATAGATATTATAAAAATATATTAGGCATTTTATTAGCATTTATATTGAACAAATTAAACTTAACATTTTAAAGTCAAAGTCTTAAAGGCAATAATTAGCCACTTTCACATTCCATATAAAAAAGGGAAAATCTAATACCTTTTTTAAAAGCCAATATCAACTATAACAAAAATGAGTGGAAAATTCTGCTGACTTTTAAAAAGTGAACCAACCTGAGTTACAAGCAACAGCATTCTTAAATTCTCTGACCTTAATTAGCATAGATGTCTACTGACCACCAATGACATATTTTCTAATATACTGTATTAGCATAACTAAAGCAAGTTACTTTATGTTTCAAAATTCAAACATAATTTAAAAGTGTAGTATTCAAGAACTGATGAATTCACAGATTAAAATATTTGTTTGTTCAATGTAAAGATAGGTTATGCACATATTGTATTATATCTTATGAGCTCAAATACATTCCACTGGAGAGTTGACAATTTTATTCACATAATCTAGTCTTCAAGTAATTATTTTTTTTACTTTAATACTGAATTATATATTCATTTTTAATTTTTGTACAAATGATGTTTTTTATACACTACTAAAATAATCTTTTTTTTTTTTTTTAGGTTTTTGCAAGGCAAATGGGGTTAAGTGGCTTGCCCAAGGCCACACAGCTAGGTAATTATTAAGTGTCTGAGACCAGATTTGAACCCAGGTACTCCTGACTCCAAGGCTGGTGCTTTATCCATTATGCCACCTAGCCGCCCCTACTACTAAAATATTCTTAAGAGTAAACATAATATCCCCCCCCCCAAAAATATAGACTGTCATGAGCAATAAAGTAAAGGGAAGAGAAAAAAAATAAAAATAAAAAAATTTTTTAAAAATGTGTTTTAGTCTGTGTTCCAACATCATCAGCTCTGTTGTGGGTGGATCACATTCTTTAGGATAAGTCCATCACAAAAGCTATTTCCATATTTTTCCATTGTTGATTGTAATTCCCTCCATTCATACCTCCCTACTACCATATACTATATTTTCTCTCTCCTTTCACTCTGTCCCTTTTCTTAAATGGGCTGTAGGGTAGCTAAGTGGTGCAGCAGACTGATCACCAGCCCTGCGGCCAAGAGGCCCTGAGCCCACATACCACCCCTAAGGCCCAGCAACCACCCTGCCCTGTGGTCCTGGACAGGACATCCAATCCTAGCCCCTTGCAAGAAGTAAAAAAGAAAATGTGTTATATCTGACCACTCTCTCCCCACAGTTCATCCTCTCCTCCATCACTCACATCCCCCCCTTCCCCCATCCCCCTTCTCTCCTTTTTACTCTAGATGTCTATGCCCCATTGAGTATATATATGCTATTTCCTCTCCGAGGCACCTCTGATGAGAGTGCCAGTTCTGTCATTTCCCTTCGCCTCCCCCCCCATATCATTGCAATAGCTCATTGCAATAAAAATATCTCATTATATGAAATATCTTAGCCTATTCAACCTCTCCTTTCTCTTACTCCCAGTACATTTCCCTTTTAGACACTGACTCCATTTTTACACTATATTATATCTTCAAATTCAGCTCTCTCCGGTGCTTCATCTATAAAAGCTCCTTCTACCTGCTCTATTAAATGAGAAGTTTCATACACATATTATCAATATCATTTTTCTATGCAGGAATACATTCAGTTCATCATAATTAAGTCCCTCATATTTTACCCTTCTCCTCCATTCTCTATGCTTCACCTGAGTCCTGAATTTGAAGATCAAACTTTATGTTTAGCTTTGGCCATTGTAACAAGAACATTTGAAATTCCCCTGGTTCATTGAAAGTCCATCTTTTTCCCTGGAAAAGGACATTCAGTTTTGCTGGATAGTTGATTCTTGGTTGCATTCTCTTTTGCCTTCCGGAATATTATATTCCAAGCCCTATGAGCCCTTAATGTAATTGCTGCTAAGTCCTGTGTGATCCTGACTGCAGCTCCACAATATTTGAATTGTGTCCTGGCTGCTTATATTTTCTCTTTGACTTGGGAGTTCTGGAACTTGGCTATAATATTCCTAGGGGTTGTTTTTTGGGGGGGTATCTCTTTATGGGGGGAGATCAGTGGTTTCTTTCAATTTCTATTTTGCTCTCTGCTTCTAGAATATCTGGGCAATTTTCCTGTAGGAATTCTTTAAAAATGAGGTCACAACTCTTTTCCTGATCATGACTTTCAGGTATCCCAATAATTTTTAAATTATCTTTCCTTAATCTGTTTTCCAGATCAGTTCTTTTTTCAATGATATGTTTCACATTTTCTTCAAATTTTTCATTCTTTTGGTGTTTAAGTATTGTGTCTTGACTTCTTGTAAAGTCATCAGCTTCCTTTAGCTCCATTCCAAATCTGAAGGATTTGTTTTCCTCAGAGAGCTTTCTTATCTCTTTTTCCATAGGGCCAATTCTGCTTTTTAAAAGCATTCTTCTCCTCAATAACTTTTTGAACTGTTTTATCCATTTGACTTATGCTGGTTTTTAATATGTTATTTTCTTCAGTATTTTTTTGGATCTCCTTGACTAAGCTACTGACTTCTTTTTCATGTTTTTCCTGCATCTCTCTCATTTCTTTTCCCAAATTTTCTTCTATCTTCCTTACTTGATTTTCAAAATCTTTTTTGAGCTCTGTCATTAGCCTGAGCCCAATTTCCATTTTTCTTGGGGTCTAGATGCAGAAGCTTGTACTTCCTCATCTTCAGATGAAGTATTTTGATCCTTTTTGGCATCATAGACAATGTATTTCTCAATGGTGTTCCTGTTTTTTCTCTGTTTACTCATTTCCCCATCCTGTACCTGGTTTTGTGTAGGACACCCCACCCCCCACGCACACACAAGGATCTCAGCATGTGAAGCTCTGTCTTCCCTCCTGGTCTGTGAATGACCACAAGTGCACCCCTCTGCATGGGGCTGAGGTGGGGGGGCCCTGCTGTTCTTTGGGGAGCCTAGATTGTGATCAGGATCTGAATGTGGTCAGAGCCTCAGAGTCCTGTTCCAGGGACAGAGGACAGAGCTCAGAAGTCTCTCTCTACTCCCTTACTTTTGGTAGGCTGAGCACTCAAGGCTCAGTTGCCTGGGGGCTCCTGCTTACTGGCTCCCCCTGCTTCTGTTTCCTATTTCCTGGATTTGGGCTGCCAAGGCCACTGCTGCTTGCTGAGTGCCCTGAGGGCTGGGCTTCACCACTGGCTCTGGCAGAGGTCCCCCCACTAATCTTCCAAGTTGTACTCGCTGCTCCCCTGGGGTGTAGGTCAGGAAACTGTCCCTGCAGCAGCTCCCAGTGCCCTGGGGCTGTTTCCAGGAGGCTGAAATTCCTTCACTCTGGCAGGCTATCCCTCTAACCCCATGGAGTGGAGTCTTTCCATTATTTTCTAGGTTACCTTGATCTGGAGAATTGCTTCACTGGATCCCTCTGTGGGTTCTATCTCTGGAAAATTTAGTTAGAGTCATAATTTTATGATTTTTAAAATATTATGGAGGGAACACTAGGAGATGCTCTTCTCCTGTTGCCATCTTGGCTCCGCCCCTCTCAATTCCTTCATGTAATTATTAATGCATTTTTTTCCTCCTATGAAATAACCTAATGGCTGTGTTCATATTACTGAAAGAGTATGATAAGCATCCACTATAATGATGTTTCCAATATAAAACTGCTAATATCAGAGTATTATTAGTATCAATTTACAATAGAGAACAGACTTACCACCACAGCTAAACCCTATAAGACATGCTGATAACTTATATCCCTACGTTAATAATGGAGTCAAGGTAGTGTGAGTGAATAGGTGGTATACTGGGTAGAGTGCTGGTTCTGGAGCCAAGAATACTTATGTTTCTGTCAGTCTCAAATCTGACCTGTGACACTTCGTAATTGTGTGACCCATGGTAAGCCAATTAATCCTGTTTGCCTCAGTTTTCTCATCTATAAAATGATCTGGAAAAGTGTCAAACCACTCAAGTATCTTTGCCAAGAAAACCCCATATGGGGTCATGAAGGATCAGACATGACTGAAAGGTCAGTGCATTATAATTGGAGAGAATGCTAGACTTGGAATCAGAAGAAAATTGAATTCAAAAAGTCTGATGAAGAGGCTAGAACTTTGTTTGTCAAGGGAAATCCCTTCACTGGGCTCTTGGTTTCTAACCTTTCCTTCATCTTTTCTCCATTACTTCTTTCATCTGGAATCTCTATCCACTGGCTCCTTTCTCCAATGTTTACCAAAAATATCCAGTTCTTCTCCTTATTTTAAATGCTTTTACTTTTTCTTGCTTTTCCTTCATGCTGTCATCCTCCATTTATTCTCCTTTTCAAAGTCAAATTTTTTAGCTAGGTTGTCAATACTCTGCTTTCCATCCCAAAGGGAAATTCTTAACTTCATTTACAATTTCTACCCACTAGGAATAATTGAGTTAACTGTTGCTCTCTGATAAGCTTTTCTGTTTTTGCCAGGAACAGGCCTCCATGACATTTTCTTTAGTCTCATCATGCCTCCCACATAAATATGAACCCTTCTTTTCCTTTCTATCACCCTCTTTAAATGCTGTCCTTCCCCCATTAAAATATAAGCTCCTTGAGGGCAAGGACTTTTTAATATGCTTGTATTTGTATTCCTAAATTTAGCACATATAGTCAGCACTTAATAAATGCTTTATCATCTCCCACTTCTTTTCCCCTTGTAAACTGGCTTCTGATACCATAACCCAGGAGAAATTGCTCTCCCTAAGAGTATGAGTAATCTTTAAACTACTAAATTCAATGGTCTTTTTTTCATCCTCATTTTAGTTTTCCATACAGTCACCCCTGCCCCTACTGTACACACTTTTCTCTTCTAACTTCTATAATATTGTTCTTCTTACCTGTCTGACCATTTTTTTCCGAGTGCCCCCATGGGATCCTTCTCCTGCCAACTAAGCCTAACAAGGTTCTGTCCAAGGCCATCTACTTTTCTCTACATATATACTTGGTGTTTCTAATTAGATTTCTTTTAAAAATGTAAATAGGAACTTTGTTACCATAAATCTTTTTTTATTTTCATCTTCAAGTTCTCAGTTATTCAAAAGGTTTTGAGTTCATTTTGGTTCAAAAAAGTATATAAAACTTTGAAATAGTATTAAACCATCTGATCTCAATGAATTGCATATTTCTTTTTTTTTTTTTTTTTTTTTTTTAGGTTTTTGCAAGGCAAACAGGGTTAAGTGGCTTGCCTAGGGCCACACAGCTAGGTAATTATTAAGTGTCTGAGACAGGATTTGAACCCAGGTACTCCTGACTCCAAGGCCGGTGCTTTATCCATTACGCCACCTAGCTGCCCCTACGCCACCTAGCTGCCCCTATGCCACCTAGCTGCCCCTATGCCACCTAGCTGCCCCAAGAATTGCATATTTCAATCTGAGATTAGGTGTTTTCATCAATTTCATTTTTTTCAACATTCAAGAGTTTTTCTAATAATAGGGCATTTTAAATAAAGACATTAATCTAATTGCCTCAAGTTACTCTCTGGACTTTTTTGATTCTTTTATAGTAGCTGACATTACTTTGGAGAAATATTTTCCTAGAGAAGTTAAACTGATTGGTGACTCATTCTTCCAGATCACATTTCAGAAAGGATTCCAGATATCCTTTTCCTCATTCAAGACCCCATTCTCCATAGTTCTCCCCTTTGCCATATCAGTACCCTTTTATGTGTTATTTTCCCCCACTAAAATATAAGCTCCTTGAAGGTAGTCCTGTTTGCTTATATTTTTCCCCAGCACTTCAGAAATGGATATTAATGTTCTATTTCTCTAGTTTGACATATGTGAAGTCACTGTCTCAAACTAAATGAGTTATTAATGATGATAAGTATTCATCTTGAGCACAAAAAAGATATTCCCTAAGGAAGTAGATAAATGAAATCACAGATAACTTCTTGATTCATGTACCAGAAAAGGTCTAAGGATGAAATATTCATTAAGGAAAGCAAGTCATTATGAAGGAGACAGTTCTTTTTAAATGATTATAAAAATAGGTTCTTTGAGGCAATCTTGTTTCTCAACACTGTCTCTATCCATTAAAAATGGGTTTCTTATCACAATTAATGATCTTTTTTTTTGTTGTTTTTGCAAGGCAGTGGGGTTAAGTGACTTGTATGAGATCACACAGCTAGGCAATTATTAAGTGTCTAAGATCATATTTGAACTCAAGTCCTCTTGGCTCCAGGGCTGGT